>NW_018128079.1:687403-707890 GCF_001952655.1 Monopterus albus | reverse complement strand
GCTGAATTGTAATAACAATTTTCTTAGCAGGATTAATAATGTGGTCACCCAATTCAATCAGTCGTAGTTGCTTCAAATTCACAGGAAATGAGCAGTTTGAATAGGTCTGATTTTATAATACCAACTCACCTTGCTCACCTGTTCTCTGTAGGTATACTACATCTCCAAGGCTACGCTGAAGCCTGCTAACAAACAGTACACCACGGTGAAGCACGACTACGAGATGACCCTCAATGCTCATTCATCGATTGTTCCGTGTGATGACAGTCAGGGCATCCCCACTGTGCACTGTGACTTTGTGCCTATTGCGGAGCTGGAGAACAGACACAAGGACGCCATCATTGGTAAGAGCAGTTTATCAAGGAGTGTTACAGCCCTGGTTGCTGTGTGTTGTTGTGTTTATTTGTACATTTCTATCATTTATTTAAGCTTTTTATTTAATTTTTTTTTGTTTAGGACTAGAAAACCAAAAACCCAAGACATACACCTTTTTGAATATGCTATGATTGTTAACAAAGGAGAACATGCAAACAAGATGCAGTGGGAAACAAAATAAAAAGAAAAAAAACAAGACAGGCAGGAGTCTGAAGTGCATTTCTCCTTAGACTCTGCATTAAACTGCAATTTAGACTGTTTAGGTGTGGTGTTATAACATACCACAGCAGATTTTTCCAATCCAAGCCCTGTCCAAGACAGTGGAATAGGTAGATTGATTTTCATTAGCTTTCCCATTTCACCAGTGTCATCACAAAGCTCCCCTCCCTCTCGCATTGTTCTTTTAGTTAAGATATGTTCCCCCCACAGGCCTTTTAAAGGGTCTTGTATAGTTTAGAAATGGCTCTACAGCCAGGGTCAGCTTTGCATGCCAAAATAAAAGATCCTTATATGCAGGAGCTGAATTGTGATTTTTCTAGATTATTGTTATTGAATATTTTTCAACGTGGTATGTCAACTCCAGGAATATGAAAAAATAAGTCCTGACTGACAGTGCTGTTTCCTGGAAACCTGAGAAATTCTGACAGTTTCTACAATTTGACCAATAAATATGCAACTTACCAGTGAGTGAACAGGTACAAATGACAGTTACTGTAGTGGAGGAAAAGGCAAAAGCAGGTGATGTGGAAACTCAAAACAAAGTCAGACTATATCTGACAAGCTTAATTTTTGCAATCAAGGCTTGAAAAAATTGATAATCAACTGATCCAATCAGCAATCTGTGGCGAGTACTAAAATGATGCATGACTCACTGCCTCTGCATTTTGAGCAACTGCTGAAACAAGGTGTTAAAGATAGAAAATGAAGGTTGAATTAACAACTCTCTCAAATTTGTTTTGCTACAAATTCATCCAAATAATGATTTTTGTGGATCGTTGACGAGACCTTTTGCCACATTTCTGAATGGTTGCCACACACAGTACACAAAGACCAACAATAGTAAGTGGTGTAGTAGTCCAGTCAGGTGAAGAAGAGAGCTTCAGATCTTGCTGTGATGAACAGAAAACCAAATTTGATGTGTCAGTTTAGTGGGAGAGGCCCTGAAACAGTTAAAAATAATAATAGTACAGCTGTCAATCACATGTCATTGCTGACGAGTCATGCTGTTCTGTGACAGATATAAAGAGTGAGTGTTCCGATGTGAAGTTAGTTACTAAAAAAATGTCTTTCTGAACCAAAGCATCTGTGACTAATATGAGAGGTGGTCAGGGAGAAGTGACAGTCATGTAGCTGTTGGATGAGAGACTATTGCAGTCTACAGAAGGTAATGTTATACTGTCAGGTGCAACAGAGGATTATACTTGACAGCAATCTGCATAAAGACCCTGAAGCAGTTGTCGAAGTGAGCGACTTTATCAACATTAACAACTGAACCGTATGAGTTTGTTTGCCAGCATACCCTAGCAAAATCAAAATAAACATCAGTGAATGAACAGAATATTACATTAGGTTTGTCAGGTTCTTTATTATTTTAGTTAATTTTATTACTCCATTAAAACACGAAATACTAATAAGGCATTTTGTCTTCAAGTCAAATTAGTGTTTTTCCTGTGGGGCGGATCTACCTGTCTGTACCTGAAAGGTAGGACAGGTCTGGACAGCTTGTGAATTTGTACCAAAGAAAAAACATTTTAAAGTATTTATAGTATGCTGGTTATCAGCTAGATCATTGTCCTAAATCCTCCGTCAACCCAAACAATTAAAGGCCATAGATATTGTCACCCCTTGATTTGTCAGATAATGCACCACTTCTCCCAGAAAATTTCTGCAGTCACAAATTCTTTGGTATTCTCATGTTTATTTCTTTTGTTTGCACTGGAACAAAACAAAAAAGCAGGAAAAAAAGCCAAATTTGATTCATTTCACACAGAACTCCAAAAATGCACTCAACAGAATTATAAACAAAAAAAAAAAACCTGAAATCAGTCACTTCCTGTAACCATCAGTGAGTTTTCTCCACCTCTCTGCTGGAATTTTGGACCACACCTCTTTTGCCACCTGCTTCAGGTCTCACTGATTTGAAGACTTCCTTCTCCCAGCTGCTGGCCACTCCAGAACTCTCCAGGTCATTGTCTGAATCCATTTCTGGTGCTTTTTGAAGTCTGATTTGCGTAATTGTCCTGCTGTAAGACCCATGACCCCTGACGAAGACACAACTTTCTGACACCGGGCCCTAGATTGAGCCACAGAATTTGTCTGTAGTCTTCAGATTTCATAATGCGATTGATTCAAAATCAGTTGGAAAATGCTGATTCCTTTGATAACTTACTACTAACTAGTACCAACATACGAGATACAATAAACCATATAAGATCCTAAGTCTAAAAAGATAAAATTCCCATAAATATTCATTTAAATTAGAAACTATTTGATCATAGAAAAGACAAACAAGATCACAAAGCTGACATCTAATTTGTTACTTGACAGCTTTTGATCCCTGGTGTTCAGTCGCATTTTAGGCCTTATGAAAAGGTAATACCTTTTCAAAACAAGATAACCGTGTGTTTTATCACACTTAAAAGGAGTGTAGGTTGCACAGCTGTGTGTCAAAGGCAGATTTGCACATTTTGTTTGTAGGAGAATCACTGCTGGACCAACTTCTGTGGGTTAAAAGGTTCAAGCCTCTTTCTTTTCTCACCACATCAGCACAGGTCTTTGTGGACTCTTAACTTGAGATCAAACATTCAGGTGTGACTTAGCTTAGCAGAACATAATGCAGCTTTTGGGTGGCAGCACAAACAGAGCTATTAATTATTTTAAGTGTTGGACATTAGAGAATACATTAATGGTCATAAAGAAAAATAAGCAACATAACAGTAACCTAGTGATTTGAAAATCCATGTGGCTTTGCATTCAGAGCAATAATATTACATGATTACATCAGTATAATGTATGAACAACAAATTGAGCTGCTTACCCAGTGGAGTTTGTTTGCATTGGTTGCAGAGGGGCAGCATTACATGTCCTGTGTGTCATCTGTTTGCCTCCTTTCACTCTGTCTGTGCTCCCTCTCTCATTGCTCCTTTGTTAAATAGGGGATTATAACATGGTAATGAGAACTGTCAGCCTGTTCCTGTGGTGATAATGGAGTTCAGAGGTGGATGACATCATCTCAGTCATAATGGAATTACGGAGGGCTGAGAGAGCATAGACAGGGAGCAGAGGAGGAGGGGTGGGGGATGGGAGAGTTTAGAAAAATGTTTGCAGAAGTAGCAGACAGGAGGATGAAGTTCAGAGAATGTTATAATTCTGTCCAGTAATTTTATTTAATGCACGGACACCATGACGTGATTGACAGAAAGTTAACCACCACAAACGTGATCAATTAAGTTAAGATGTGTGGAGTTTTTGACCCCTGTTTGTGTTATGATTTTTATAAGTCCTCGTTTCAAGTGAAGAAAATGGATTTGTAAAACTATTTTATTAGAAAAATTTGACCCTTTTAAGTAATCAATGCTCCTCATGTGATGGAATTTGGTAATTTCTTTTGATTAAAAGTGTATTCAGAGTATATCTGACCCTATGCCACAGAATTAAGATGCATTAAACCTGCCTTTTTACACAAATTCTTGATTTTAACCTGATTTTCTTTGTTTTCGGAAACCAGATTTGATGCAGAATAAGTGCTGTATGCATTAAATGGACTTGTTCTGGTTTAGTTTTTAATATTAGTCATGGCAGTTCAGGCTGTTCACCTTCTCAGACCCCAGGAGGGACTGCTTCTCGGTGCAGTAGTCCTGATTGAAGTGTTTAGGCCTTGAGCGTGAATGGGGAATGAGTGTGTTTGTTGTGATTTGCAATATGACATTTATGTCACTCTGCTGTGACTTAGCCATATCTGAGGACTGTCAACTCTTAGATCTTGTTGGATCTTTACAGCTTATGATGCCATATCACTTCACATTATGGAGTGAATATCCATGGGCCATTTTTATGCTTAATACCATATAGAGACTTTTCAGATCGCATGCTGCTTCCCTTTTTTTATGTGCTTGTAAGTCTTCATGAGCTATTCATAGATGGAGTTGTAGGAATTATTCTCTCTTCCTGTAGATGTGATCGGAGTGTGTAAGAGTGCAGATGATGTATCCCGTATCACCACTAAGACCAGCAGAGAAGTCTCCAAGAGGGCCCTCAGCCTAATAGACACAACTGGCAAAGTGGTGACAGTCACACTCTGGGGAGAGGAGGTAATAAAACCCTCTCTCTCTCTCTCCATGCACTCTTCTTGCTCCCTCGCTCGTCTCTCTTGCCTCTCTTTCCTCTCCCATTCCTTGCTTTCCCTCTGTGTCTAGGAATGGATTTGCGATATAACATAAAAACATATTAAACAGACTGTAGTGATTATTTACAAAGATTTATTTAATATTTGTATTTTTCAGTCCACTTAACATATCTCTGTGTGTGCTCTTGCCTAGAGAGCAGTTTGGGTTTACTTGACTGCAAAATTTGGATCGGTCAGTTCCTCCCTGTGACCTTCAGTGTTTTGGATCAGAGTCCCTGATTCGAGACAGAAGGCTAAATAATTCTTGAATGTGCATGAAATTGCACTATTCTTCTCTAAGCTCATTCAGTCTGCAAGAGCTAATTCCTCCTCTTCACCAAAATCCAAAAACGACTTTCAAATTAACTTGTAGGTTGTCCAGTTTTTAAAGCAAACTATCCTACATTACTTTCTGGACTCGCCAAGCTGAAGACATAGACTAAACATATAAGAGATAACAACGCAGCTGCTCTTGCTCTCTCTTGTTCTCCATCTTTTTGTTCTTAATTACAGTCTTTGACATAGTTTTTCTCCCCTTTCTCCAGGCGGAGAGGTTTGATGACTCTGGGCAGCCTGTGGTCGCCATCAAAGGAGCTCGTTTGTCTGATTTTGGGGGCAGATCTCTCTCTGCTTTGTTCAGCTCAACAGTCATGGTCAACCCAGACATACCGGAGGCCTTTAGACTGCGGGCCTGGTGAGTCACATGGACGTTTAACACACAGATAAAATTGTCCGTACAGTGCACATGGACAGTTATTATACAAAACTCAGGATGTGTAAACAGTCAAACAGATTGTTCTACAAATACAGAGAATATATGCTACTGTTTCTGTATTACTTGAATTAAGTTAAAATGAATGCAGTCTAATACAAGAGTCCTGCAATAACTCATCTCTTCCAGAAGGTGATAATGCTCAGGTTTTGTTCAGATGGAGAGAAATGAACTGTATGTTTATATTAAACTGTACTGCATTATACAGTTTCTGTTTTGTTTCCATTTTTAGCCTGGCCTCTGATAATTAACAATTGAAACACCTGTCAGTATAAAGCAATGCAGTTCTAGAAACACAAACATTCGTTTTAGCTTGGTGTACCAAATAAACTGCCAACTCTTAATGCAAAGCTGTGATCACATGTCAGGAGGCTGGTGCCTCCTCAGTCTCAGTGGGACTCTAGACTGGATGCAGACAGGACTGGATGGAGGGAAGAACAGAAAAGCAGAACATGGATAATTCTGGATTCCAGCTCTGAATGGCTGGTGTACTCTGCATGTGCAGAACGATAGGCACAACTGTAGTCCTATTTGCAGTCCCTGTGGACGGATTTTGAATTATGACTCATTCACTCATTAAGGCTGTTCCCAAGTTTGACCACTACCTAAAAATAAATGCTTCTTTTTATTCTGAGCGTGTACGTAGCAGTGCTCCAGTGTGCGTATTAGTGCCTGTGTGTTGCAAAGAAGCTATTCTTAGGCAGCAAATTGCATCAAACAGCAGGCTCACAGCTTTACGGAGTGAATACGATAAAGGTGCATGTTTGCTGGTACCTGTGGGCATTGTTCTGTTCACTCTCTTAGTTGTTAATGTCTGCTTTATAAATTGAGTAATTGCTCCATGAACAATAGCTTTATCCATTTTTTGTGTGTGCGTTTTATTAGATACAGCAGTTACTTGTCTGTGCGTGTTACAGAGGGAGAGAGGAGGGGCAGGCTCCATTGCTTCAGCTTTAATCTTGGTGTTATTAGTCTCTGGTCAATACACCATCTCATCCTGACATTCAAAGGGCTAAATAACTTTAAAAAAGGCACCCCTCATTCCCTTCATTCCTCCTATTCTTCTCTAATCCCTGCTTTGCCCCTGATCTCTACTGCTGTTTGGTCCTCTCCGCAGTTTACATGCTGACAACAGTGAACAAATGGCTGTGGATGTTATTCACAGAGCACGCAGAGTGTTTTCCACTCCTATTTAACATTTAGGTCTGCACTTTACAAAGACAAAGAGTGTCTGACTCGAGTTCCTGTGGCTATGTTTTGCTGTGTGGGATTGTTCTGACCTGGCTTGCTTGCATAATTGAAGGAAACTGATGAATTTGGATGATGCCTTGATTAGATGTTCTGCCCAACTAGAATACAGATCAGGACTCATACTGATGCGTAACATTTTTAAATAGAATATTAAAAAGGAAGTTAAATGAATACATAGTGGGTAGACAAGAAGGAAGAAGGGCAAGTATTGTTTTTCTTTTTATTCCTCAGTGAAGCCATGTCTATGACCAGAAATATACAGTAGGTAAATATATTGTAAAAGGCTGATTGGTGCATTTATCCATGACAGTCGGTCAGATGAAAGGGATTACAGGATAGAGATGCAGTGGCTGCACATCAGTTAAGGGATTAATTGAGAAATGCAGTTATTGCTAAAGATGGTTTCTTTGAATAACAACAGATAGAGAACAGTGTGAAATACAGCAGGATATCTTCTTCACAGGCAAAATCAAAGTGTGTTAATGTCGCACATTCTTGCATGTAATAAACACTTGATTTCATACCCTGTTTTCCCCAGAGATGCATTCAATCCTGCACATGTTTGTAGAGGACTAATGTTACTTTTTAGCTTCTGCAGTTTAATCACGTCAGTATGTTTTGTGTTTTCCACTGTAATCCACAAACCCTCCTCTGTTTCTTATCTTCTTTCTCTCCATCTCCGTGCACTCTACATAATATGTCATATGTCACTTGTATAGAATGTACATGTGTTTGTTTTGGTGTCCAAGCTTTGTCACACATACATTTATTTATACATGCCTGCTGTGCTTTACAATGTCCAGGTATGACCACGAAGGCTACGCTGCTGACAGCCAATCCCTGACAGAAACGTGGTCAGTGAGCAGCGCATCAAAGATGAACTGGAAAGCACTGAGCGACGTTAAGGATGAACACATGGGACACGGAGAGAAGGTGCCGTGCACACGTGCTTACACACAATACAGTATAAAGCCTCGCACAGCCATGTAGCTGGGAATTCATCTGAAGAACAGGTCAATATTAAATGCAATGACATTCAAAAGAGACCAGATGAAACCACAATTACATCCTTGCATAGACACTGAGAAAATATATTTTTATCTAATTTGAAGTGATGTCTTTTTAATTTGTGGTGTGGTTGTTCTCCCACTCTGGTCTATGAAATGTCAGAAAAAGGATTTTTTTTAAAAAAAATACCTGTGACAATTTCCCAGAGCCCAGAGTCTTAATTTGTGTCTAGTTTTGCAACAAACTGTCCAAAACCCAAACCTATCCATGTTACAATGATATTGAACAGAGAAGAGTGGCAAATCCTCAAAACTGAAAGGCTGGAGCAAGGGAATGCGCAGAACCTGCAAAGTGCACCACATATACAACAGTGTGCGCATGCAAAAGCTGTTTTTCCGCTGTAATTTGAACATGCCTTTAGATGAATTCATCTTCTCAGTTTTGAATCACAGAATTGGGGAAACACTGTAGATCAGATAGAAATGAACCAGAACTAAACCTTGTTTTCCAGTTTTAATTTGATCTCTGAGCTGGTTCTTTATTTGGCAGAAAATCTGATTGATGTGTGAGACAGATAAACACTTTCTCTCTCAGGCAGCTGGCTACTGTTTGATGAGGAATGAGAGAAACCCCAACAAGATGACATAACACCAGCTTAGCCAGTAGTTCAACAGAGTTTAGTGGCAGAAAATCTTTGTGTTGTTACAGTAGCACAGTAAACACCGGGTCTGAGAATCAGAGTTGGAGCTTCACTGTTTTTGCTCAGTCAGCCACCTGACAGCAAGTTTGTCAAAATGCATTTGGAAAAATTTAGGAAATTGTGGCATAGAAACTTTTATCAGGCATGCAAACACAAATCTTGCTACTAAACATTACAGGGACATAATACAGAATGTTTTTTGTTTGTTTCTCTGTTTGATTGAATTTTTTTCAGGCATAGAGAGATCATAGTGAAGGCCACTTATTTAAACTGTCAAAAATAATTTTCTGTGATTAGACATGGAATTAGTGAATTTTAAATCTGATTGCTTCCCAGTCTCATTTGATTTGAAAGCATTTAGTGCAGCACAAATACACAGTCAGTCTTCTATTCATTATAAATGGAGCAGCTCTAGGCTGTACCTTGTTATGACTTCATGGATTAGAGTCCTGGTTTTCTTGTTTTAGCTGCAGGAGGGAGATACTGATGCTTTTATATCAGAGATATTGATTGAACTGTTGTATGCTCTTGGAGACATTGGTGACTGAGAGAAGTGACGAGGGGTATTAGTAAACTGATAGGAACAGTTAACTGGCAGAGGTGGGGAATGGAGTTGAAAGGTGAGAATGTGTGTCTAGTTCAAGCTCAGATTGTTTCACCTTTTTTTGTTGTTGTTTTTTCCCATTCTCTTATTTCCTTAGTCTCCTCTCTCTTGTTTACCCCCAACTGTTTCTGTAATTGAACAGCTTTGAGGAGGTTGCCTATCCCACACTTTGAGGCTGCAGCTTTAGTTATTGTAATAATATCCAAATCAAAAACTTGCACTTTGAACGGATCTAATTGGACAATCTACCTGTTTGCCTCCATGTATGAACGATACCACCTGTGTTTCTGTGTTTGAATGTACAGTAAGTGTGCATTCCATTTCTAATTAATATCACTGCATGTGTGTGTCTGTGAGTTGGCGTTTTGGGACAAGCGTTAACGTTGGCTTGTGCAACCACATCAGTTATGTGAGGTAGATTTTCACATGGTTGCCCTTCCACATGCAGATTTTTATTGCATTGAGGTGCCACAAGGTGACACAGGGATTTGGCGTGATAAGAATGAAATTCAGAATGTCAGGAGTATGTGAGTTTATGTGTGCATGTGTGTGAATCATTAGGTTAGTCTGCTCACGTTTGTTGTGTGTTTGAGTTTTTTGTATATCTGGTTTTGTGTGCAACGTTTGTCATGCTGCTTCTAGGTTCTCATCATTGTGCTTAAGGTTTAGACTTTGCCCCAAGGCTTCTGTGTGCACACTGGCATACAGAGGGAGAGACAAAACACAGAAGGAGCTGTGGAGAGATGATAGCAAATGCAGGAGAGTTTATTTAGAAAGGTCTGCTTGTGATAGTATCACTGTGGTCCAAGATCCTGCTGACCTTTATCCTCACATTCTCTGTAGCATCTGTGAACATCATGAGCTCTTAACAAGCCCCCAAAGAAAGCATCCAGTTTTTTTAACTTCCCACCACATCCACCTTCCTACCACCTTCCCCACCCACAGCCTTTCCACCTCTTCAGCCTTCCAGCGCTCCAATCTGCCCAAGTCTGCAAAATGTGATGAGGCAGGCATGCAGGCGGAAACAGGGAGCGGAGTGTTGAGGAGGAGAGGGCTGATGCTAGCGGGAGAAATTCTCCTAATTAAGGAAACCTTCATAGTAAGTGCTTCAGTGTGGCATGGATTCTGGGTAGATGGATGGGTGGACAGATTATGAGGCTGTGTGTTAGTGTTAGCCAGTGGAAAGAAAGTGTCAGAGCTGTAAGTCTGACAGACAGTTTCTGTAGAGGTCACAGAGACACAGGACAGCATCAACCATCTCACAAGGGATTCAGTGAACACACTGGCCTTTTTACATTCATTGCTTTTAGTGAACACTGTACAGAAAGAGTGGGCTGTGTAGCGAAGGAACAGCAGTGCTCAGCCACTGTGTGAATTTGGCCAGTATCCTAGAGAGAGTCTTTGATAGACTCATTTAGGCCAACATAGTAATGAGTCTGGCCCAGCTCTAGCTTATAGTTGTTGTTAAGAATGCATTTTAAAGCATTTCATTTTAAATTCTGGCTGTAATTCCAATATCTTGCTTAAAGCCTGCCCTCCTGTTGGAAAAAGCATCCTCTGGTGGTGTTAGGACAAAGCTTCTTCTGTGGCTTTTTTAAAATTTGCATGTATATCATATTTATCACTTTATTCTTGCACTTGTGTGTGTGTCTGTTTATTTCTGTGTGAGTGTTTGCATGCAAGCCTTACTGTACAGTTCGTGTGTGTACCTCTTCTCAATGAGACACAGTTAATCTGCTGTGTGCATTTTTTATATTTATATTTATGAAAATTGAATGCTGTGGTTCTCTACAGGAGAAGCCAAGAATAGCCTCCCCCCAGAATTAGCATGTCTTTCCATTTTAGCTGATGATTTTGCCACTGTGAGTTCTGCTGCCTACGGTTCTAATATCAGTTTAAATTACTGCAACATTTCTGCAGTTTAATTAGATTCTGTTTGAATATGTACACTTTAATCTGAATACATATCAAAAAGTTTAGTTCACTGTTAGTCATGTATAGTATGTGTCAGTATGGCTATAAAATGTGAGGACTGATTTGAGTGGAAGTGGGGACATTTTGGCCAGTATCCACTTTTTTCTGAAAGGGGTGTGTATGAGGGGTAAGATTTGGTTTTAGGGTTAAGGGTAGAGTTAGGTTCAGGTTAGGGATAGAGCAAGCGTTGATGTTAAACATTTAATTGTAATGGTTAGGGCAAGGGGCTAAGGAATGCCTTATGTCAGTGAGTGTCCTCACAAAGATACACTAGCAATACAAATGTGTGTGTGTGTGTGTGTGTGTGTACATTAGCACAATTTATGTATTAGAGCGGGAGAGAGGGATTAATCTCATCTTGCATTTATTATGCATACAATTCTCAAATTCCCTCCACTCTCTTTTTAAACTGTTCCAAGATTGTTTGGAAGTCAAATGGAGATGTGTAAACAGCCTGCATATACCAGCTGGACTGCCTTGTTGGCAGCCATTTTACTCATGATGCCAAGTTTGATCTGTTTATTTTTTTTATTTAATATTTCTTTTTGACCCTAAGCAGCTTATTTGCATTTGTAAAACTGCTGAAGGTTATCCAGCCTGCACTACAAGGAGCACTTTTGCTCCAACTAGTCTGTTACATACTGTATTTTTTTCCTCACTTCAGTTTGATAGACTTTAGTTTCTTGACTTATAATACCAACAATTACAGTACAAGAAAATGCCAAAAGAATACTAGTACTACTTGGAAGAGAACAGGGAGCTATCACAACAGTGTGTTTGCATGATCAGTACACATAAATCACCCTTGAACCATTTTTGCAGTGGTTGTAACGGTTTCTTGTTCAGAGTACCCATCCCTTAAAGATACCCCTGGTCATGAATGGATGAATATGGCATGTGCGGTTGTTAATGCCATGGTTTCCACCATGTTCGACTACTGTGCTAACATTCATAAAACCAGACTGTTTTTTTTTTTTTTTTTTTAATCAATCAGTTAAATCAATAGTCTTTTGTTGATGTTTCTAAGCCCACATATTGTAGTTTATGGCAAGCAGACCCTTTCAGGTCATCTGCAATTGTACGCCACAGGAAAGGGTTTGAAGCACTGTGTGTTCCGAGCTTGGTCATTGTACCCCATCACATGTTGTGATTTTAACTGTTGTACTGTGGACTAGTGATTACTCATTGAGTTCTTATGGCCTCAGCCACCTGGCGTCTTGTTCATATCCCAAGATGCAGCCTCCTCCATAACAAACAAGTTGATGAGGTGTTTTGTTCCCGCCTGTTCATTGTACACTGTTTAAGATATGTGCTTTTGAAAAGCATAGCAACAGTCTTTGCAATACTCAGGCCTGTTCTCCCGGCATAATCGGGCCTTTTTAAAGTCTGTAAAAATCACACCGGTTTATATCCTGGTAATTTAATAACATGAACAGCCAGAGGAGCCACTTGTTCTGGAAGGGTGGGATTTCTTTCTTTGTTTTTAATGTCGTTCCTGGCTCAAAGCGAGACAAAGATTGTACTTCATTCAGTGCTTTTTAAAAATGTTTTTATCTATTTTATTATTATTTTTTGGCACATTGAAAATGTAACTGAAATCATCTGGGTAACAGTTTTAGACTCCACAAAGAAAATGTTCTGAAATTTTAATGAAACAAGGTGAATATAGAGCAGTCACAAGGACAGCTACAGTTGTCTTCATGTTTTTAACATTTCCCAGTGCTACAAGCAACCACTGACACATTCGAATGAAAGAGAGTTACCAGTTAAACAGGGAAATTACTCTTTCCACCTACAACTGCTGTCTTGTATTCTGTCAGTTTACTATATTTGTAGTGAATTATGCTTTTGTGGGCCAATGTTAATTAGCTGGTGAATCATACTGCTTGTCTTTTCTCCCAGCTTGAGCCGGAGTGATTTTGCTTTTGCAGTTACAGTTGTAAGAACGATAAATTAAATACAAATCCCTTAAAATAATTCTAGTCAGGATTGGGTTGAGGTGGCATGACATTTGACCACCGGCCACTTCCACGTTCTCTTTGCAGGGGCAACTGGGTTTCACTAAGTGTAAAGTGTACAACATGCAGTCCAACCATTTTCTTTAATGAAATGATAGTGTTTCAGATTCATTGGGTTTGGAAGCCCTTTCTACTATATAATTTGATTTGCAGGTTAGATTTATCCTAAGCACAATATTGTGTAAAGAGGCAGTACCTGCAAATTAACTTCAGCCTCTTAGACATTCAAATTGCAGCAGTTTGATGTGATTTGGTAGTTTTTATTGATCTTGCAGCTCTAGCCCTGTAATTATATTTCTTCCCTTTGTCCACATCCTTTCTCTTCTCAGGCAGAGTATTTCAGCTGTGTGGCAACAGTGCTGTACACTCGTAAAGAGAATTGTCTGTACCAGGCCTGTCTATCTGCAGACTGCAACAAGAAGGTTATAGAACAACAGAACGGACGGTACCGCTGTGAAAAGTGTAACAGAGAGTTCCCCAACTTTAAATACAGACTTCTGCTTTCTGTAAGTGCAAAGTGCATACTGTGCACATCTTTAATACTTTTTAGACATTCATACAGCGATGCTGACTTTGAAGAGCATTGTAATTTCTGTCATCACACACACAAATAATCTCTTGTCATCTCTGTCTTTCTGGCTCTCAGGCCAACTTAGCAGACTATGGGGATAACCAGTGGGTGACATGCTTCCAGGAGACAGCTGAGGTCTTGTTAGGTCACAGTGCAGAAACACTGGGACAGCTCAGAGACACAGTGAGATACACACACACACACACACACACACACACACACACAAAACTTATATACACTGCTATGTACAGTTCTGCCTAAACTAGTTTATTCACCGCTTGACAAGAAAATTGCCTTTACATTTTTTCAGGAGCTTTAACTTTAACAGACTTTGTGTTTATCTTGTTTGTGTGTGTGTGTGTGTGTGTTTGTGTTTGTTCCCAAGGACGAGGCTGCATTTGCAGAAGTCTTCCATAAAGTCAACTTCACAACCCACATCTTTAAAAACAGAGTCAAGCTGGAGACATACAATGTAAGTAGCTATAAACACAAGCACAACGGACTTTGATACAATGGAATGCAATTTAGTTTCCTGGGTATAAAAGAGCTGAATATAATGACATACAATAGTGCTCATTATTGTCCTGCAAGCTGCAAGAATTTTGTCAGTGATACTGAACCATGATGGACTAGTACCTGTCTGTTACAAACGGCTGTCTTATCGCTGTTCTGAACAAATACACCAGCAGGCATTTTATTTATTTCTCCCATACACTAATAATTGTTCTAGAAAAATAGGCTTTTAAAATATCCAGGACTGCAAACAGGTGGGATTGTTGTCACAATAAATGATCTTATTTAGGGTCAATTTTACAGTATCAGCTGGGATTTTGTGTTAAAGCTGTTTCATTCATATGACAGTGACCACATTTCCTTTATGAAACTGCAATTGGAAATCGCAGCATTTTTTATTTATCAACAACAGAGTATTTGAGGGGAGTTGTCAGATCTGAGTAGTATGGACGTCCTGATGCAATCCGATTCATTTATCTGCTAGACAACACACTCCCAGAGCTACAGATTCATTACAGGCAGATACTAACTACTACTACGTATCAGTATGTGAAAACACGGTTTGTGTAACCAGTCTAATTTAGGAAATCCCTGTTAGACAATAAAAAAATCCTGCATTAACAAAAGGTGGCAGCTGGCGTATCACCCCTGGAAAGAAGCATATATCTTAACGTGTCTATACCAGGCATGTGTTTACTCACGCATCGTGCACAAAAACACCAAGACGAGCAGAAACACTTTGGAAAATGGCAACCTACTGTCCAAAACTCTGACAAATAATAAACATTTAGGAAATTACTGGCTACATTTGCATGTATATGTACAGTTTATCCAACCCATGGTAAAACACAGTAAAATAAAAACTACACACAAAGAACGACCATGTTCAGTAGGACTGATGTAACAGATGATAGATTGTGTGTTTTAACTGTTTTTGCTTGATGTATTTCTCTTTTTTGGTGGAGTTCAAGTAATACACCAACCAGCCTGGCAGGCAGTATAGACAGGAGGATTGATTAGTATAGCAGCTTATCGGTTGTGTGACACGCACATCTTAAAAACATAACTGAGTCTGTTCAAATGCAGGACTGTAGTTCTAAATAAGGGTTGGAAATGGATCGGCTTTATTCTGCCTGATGCCGGTCCTCTAAAATATGTGCCGATCAGCACTGATGCTCAGTATCAGATCAGGACATCTCTACTAAGTAGCACTTCCTCTGTCACGTTTTCTGGTGACTTATAAAGTATGATGGGTGAGCTGGTTGCAGGCAGAGGTGTTGGGATGCTATTCAAACGGTGAACAGCATAAAAATGTAGAAAGAACTTGCTTTATTAAAAACATCATAGCGAATACTACAAAGAAAAATGTAAAACTCACTGCATACTATTGGTCAAGTGTCCTCTGGTGTTAAAGCTTGGTATATTGTGGTGTGTTGTTTTCATTAATTAGCTGCATCACTTATTATCCTCTGCAGAACTATGGTCCCAAGCATGTAAAGCCACAAAACAAGATGCACAACATGTAGTATAGTCACACTACACTGTCAGTCACACAACATGAATTCAAACCATTTCAATTAGCATCACAGTGACAAGGGAGCCATTATATAGCCAGTGCACTTTGGGTAACAGAAAACAAGTGCAGCTGTGGATTCATTTCTCTTAATTAGACACTAATTAGCATTTAGCTATTGTCTGTTTAAGTCTAATTAGCTTAGTTATTCAGAGACTAATTTGCTACTGGGGGCACATACCGAAAGTCTGAGTGGAATGATTGAGATGTAGGATGAGCGCTGGATGGTCTGTGTCCTGACCACAAGGAGAACTGTGAGGAGTGCTATGTAGAGTTCATAAGCCATTCTTTATAGACTGGAGAATAATCTAAAACCTCCCGAAGAGGAATTACACAAAGTCTGAGGATAGTATTGCCATTCAGTCCTTATATTCATGAATGTGTGTTTTATGTAGCTGGAGTCTGTTAACATAGGGGGGTATTTATTGCAGTTAAGAGAAATCTTCACCTCAGAAGTAAAATGAGCTTGACTGACATCTGTTACAGTAAATTTCAGCACACCACTACTTCTGACCAACTAACAAGCACCTCTAGCATCAACAAAGTATGTTTTCTGTCCATAATTTAGTATACAGCTGTACTGTGTTCTAACCATCTAAATAATTTTTGTAATAAATATAAGTCACTGCCAATAAATTCATGTAGAAAAATGCACATGTTGTTCACACATAGAAAGTTATACTGTACCTCTGTAAAGGAAGGCAGACGTGTTGAACAAGTGCTAATGACATTTACACACACAAAGACACACAGATGTCAAGGCTGCCAACTGACAACACAGTTAACAAATAGTTTAAAAAATCACGACTAAGTTTCAAGCAACTTTTAATTTATTTATTATAACTGATCTAAAGTACAGGAACGATGTAAAATTGATGATTTCATTAATAGAGATAATGAGCTCTGATCCGAAACATCTTCACGGTTGTTAGTCGAAGTTTACTGTTTTTATTTCAGAGCTTATGATTCAAAAGATGAGCACAGAAGGCTGTGATTCAGTCCCGGTTCTCCGTCAGCCTCAGTTCTTTTTCGTAGACTTGTGGGTGTGAATCAAGACAAGAGGATCAGACATCTGTCGCAGAGTTGTCATAAAAATAGAGTGTCGTAACAAGATTAATAAAGTTATAAAATTTGTGTTTTGCTCTTTTTTCATAACAAGGGAACAGAAAGAAAGAGCGGGTCTTTGGATCATATTTTGAACTTATCTTGCTTATAAACTGAAGTTTGTATTATGTTAGGGGAGAGCAGAGATGATAAACTCCTGATCTTTAGACTTAAGAAACACTGTGTGCTCAAATCCCCACAAGTTGTTTCTGCCATCAGCAGTTGGTGATTCCACTGCTGCAGCTTCGTCTCTTTCAGGCACAATTTTTGCATTTTTAAAAGAACTATCCAGTACTGTGCAAAAACCTGTAGATACTAAAAGCAATGTGAGGATGCTTTGAAAAATAATGCCATGAATAGTTTAAATTTTTTTTTTGACTTCATACAAAGTTCAGTGAAAAGAAAAAAAGCTTAGCTCAGTTGAGTGACCACACTTTGTCTCTAAAGTGGCACTAAATCTCACACAAGTAATATCTGAAAGCACAAAGTTCAGTCACCCCGGCAGTAACTGCCATTTACCGGTAATAAAAAAATGGCACATTTTCCACTTTGATAGTTTGTGATGCCAGTGCAGATGACAGCATCTGAAGTTTCTCATGACACCATCTGGTTCATACCTCACACAGATATATGGACAAATAATCTTATGGAGTCGTAGATGGAAGTCGAAAGCAGCTGACAACAAATGCTGTGTTGTGTTTAAATAAAATTCCATCTTAACTATATCATGTTTCATTAATGTGGAGCCACACAGAGACAGTGAATCAGACACTTTTGCTGCACACTTGAGTGTAGTGGAGGCCATTTCACACCGCTACAGGTAGAGTTAATCGAAATCAGATGGTGAAGAGACTTGCCTGCAGGATTGGATTTACAGTGCTAAGCACAGATGAGTGCATTTTTCACATAAACATCTGATTTGCATTTGTTTAAAAGTCAATCCAAGATTATTGATGCACTTTGAATTTGGGAAAGTGTGTTTAATTTCCAGCCATTAGTAGGTACATTATCCAAGACTTGGCGAGGCTGAATGGCTTGTTTCTGATAGATGTATGTAGTGGCATAAACAGATGTGTTGCTTGCAGGAAGGCCTCTGTCGTGTGCGTGTGTGTGTTTTGAGAGAGACAGAGTGAGTTGTAGCTTTAAAATATAAGGTATGTAATAAGAATCGAGTGGCCCTTTGAGAGTGTGTTTAGGTACAGCAGTGCTTAATTTGAAATGCTAATATACTGAGATTTAACAGGTAAGATGTTTGGGTTCAGCGTCTTGCCACTTAGCACTAGACACAGAGTGCAGATGCAGCTGATGGGAATGCCATTAGTTGTATAAAGGTTTAACCTGATCGTGGTGCTAGATGAAACATGATCACCAAAGTAGTTAGAATTCATAGCAGCAAGATGCAGCAAGGTAGTCTTGTAATGGTCAACAGTGGAGTTCTCAAGTGGGCACTCTTCTTCCTTGATGTTTTGTCAATAAGCCCACGATGTCTCTGGAGGGCTTTACAGTATTCTGGCATGTCAGAAATACTCCGCTCTGTGTCATCCTTGTCTGGTGCTTCACGGCCCAGCAGGGGTATTGGCTCTTCATCCAAAACCAGTCTGCTGCCACTGATGCAGTTTTGCTCAACACAGGTTTTGGTGTCTGGTTCCCAAACCTTTGAGCAGTTAGATGATAGATGTTGCCACAAAACGTCTACACCCTACCTAAACAGAGTGGACTTGATGTAAGTGTTACAGCAATGACGTTTTGCTCCAGAGGCTAACTCAATATACTATAGATGTTTCCGTTTGTAAGCCTCATCCACGCAATCCTCCCAGTGTACAGTTGTCAAGACATTTCATGCAAAACCACAAATGTGAACGCCATGGTGACACTGTGGATTACCAGAGTCAGTGTGTATTCACAGTATTTTGAGGCAATCCATGTAGTAGACTTGGCGACCTGTTCAGGATGTACCCCACCGTTCGCCCAGTGTGAGCTGGGATTGGCAAGTCAAGGGATCAGTAAACTCAGTCTTCCTTTAGGAACCGTTACTGTTAGTCTGACCAACAGAGAGTCACGCCACTAGTATAAGCATGATATGATTCCCATTGCTGTAAAGTATTATTTACTGCTTCATTATCCAAATGTTTCCACAGGGCTCCTCAGTTTGATGCAGTTTTATTTGTTCAGTACAGTATAATATTTCATTAATTATCTGTGAGGTTGTGGCATCAGTAAGAAGCATGTATTGACCAGTTGTTTTCCATGCATGTCTACATGTTGTGTCAGTGTGCCAGCATCTAAAAGTTCTGTTGTTTAAAGCTTTAGGGAAGAACCCCACCCCACCCTACCATCTGAAGTTGATTTAGAAAATTAGGGTGAATGTTTGGTTCAGGACTTTTTTTTCCTGATGTGACTGGAATATGAGTCTACACACATTCAATTCTGAACTCTTCTTTCTCACAGTAGCACAGTCTTTGGAAGTCCATTACTTTTAAATAAGTTGTCAAGTGAGACGTTTGTCTTGACGGCCCCCTGTATTGTTCAATTTGCCTGCTGTACTCAGCTAGATGCAAATTGAAAATTCTAATAGAGGTGTTGAATTACATATGAGATAATGGGCAAATGTTAAATCCTTATTATTATTATTTTTATGCTGTCTGAATTGCTAATTGATTAATGAATTGTCTGGAGATTAATCCTTATAATGAATGTGATTATGATGGAAATGAGTTTTTGGCTTTATGTCTTAATGAGGAAACGCTGCATTGTTTGATGATATATAATGTGAACTGTATCTCACTTCTGATAGCGGCTGTTGCTACAATTTACTCAGACTGAATAACACTGAATTGTTTGGCCTTTGCTTTCTCATAGGAATTCAGCATGCATACATAATCATTCATTTCTATGTGGCATTAAATTTGTACTTTGTATCCGCATTATTTACAATACTGTGTAAAAAGTCAGAGTAGAACATATTTTATCACTGCTTGTTAAAGAGAAGATAAACACAGTGAACATTTTGCTTTTGCTGACTTGTAGAGGCAGAAACAGTGTGGTTCCTGAGTTGGACCTGACCCAAATTCTATTTAGTCCAGACTGACTGGACTACAACATTCATCATTATTTATTCACTGGCTTTCTGCACCATTGCAACAGACAATAGCTGACACATGGAGAGTCATGCCCAGTCCAGTCAGGTTGGGTAGTCCAGGTTGTTGTATTTCTAATACTGTACTGTGATCTACGCAGACTTGCTGCATCTCTGACTATAATATATTAAACCCCTGTTAAATATGCATTTAAGCCTCAGCTGACAACATGATGGCTCACACTTGCCAATGGTCATAGTAACATGAGACACTCATGAATTTTCCTGGTGTGCGGTCAGAAACAAGGTAGCATCAGAGTTAGAGAGTGATGGATGTGTCATTGTAAAAGGCTGATACAATCTGAGGTGACTGAACCTGCCGGCCTAGAGCTAAAACTTGGCTTACACCTTTTGACACAGCTTGGCGTCTGCTGGGAGATGGATACACAGCACAGTGTTGTGCTACAGTGCATTCAGGGTGGAGCTGGCAATCATATATACAGATATACAGTATCTGTGAGAGCTGGCTTTCTCGTCCCTGATTTAAATGAAAACCAAGACAAG
>NW_018128079.1:672655-687372 GCF_001952655.1 Monopterus albus | reverse complement strand
CCCTACACTGTGTGAAGGTGAAGCCAAAATATGGTGCGGCTGCCATCTTGCTTTTTTGCAACCAGATTCTGTGCAGTAGCCGACAGACGTTGAGTGACCACATCGGGCCACCACATCAAAGCTGTCAAATCGGCCAAATACACCCCTTTTTATATAATCAAATAACATATCCAAACCAGAAAAATGAACACTTGTGTACACATTAGGGTGGTAAAAGCCACAGACCTCTGGGAAAAATGTACAGTATCCGATTTGTACTTTGGCTCAACTTAGGGGATCAAGTTACGGTGGCTTCAGATAGAGCCCAATATTTGACCAGAACCAGCTTTCACAATGAGACAACTGACTTCACACAGATTTGAGTTTGGTTATCTTTAAATTCATTCAGCTATCAAGGCATCTGTTGAGTTATGTAAATAAATTCTTATTATTTTCTTCTCATTTTAATTTTCTGCCCAGTTTTAAATTATACTGATCATATAAGTCATATAAATGTCTCTTATCAGATGTTGCTTCAGTTAAAGTAAAGATTTGTTTTCTGCCTTCCACAGGATGAGTGTCGAGTGAAGGTAACAGTAATAGAAGTCCAGCCAGTCGACCACAGGGAATACAGCAGGAGACTCCTCGGTAACATCCGCAGATTGGCCAGCTAAACTTGTTGCCAGTCATCCAAATGGCTGCCAGAAGAATAAATGTCTTTGACTGATCTCTGACTGGTGTCCAAGCTTGTCCACCAGCTAGATAATGCATATGTGACAGAGACGTTAGAGGGCCAGATGGTGATTCCACAGCCAAACAAGGACACTTATACGGTAACTTCCTTCAGCCGATCACTTTTGTCAGTGGCTTTAACTTTTAATTTAATAACATTTTAACAAGGGCTTGATTATTTACAACTACATGTATGTTTTAGACCTGCCTTTATTTTCTTGCCTTTCATGTATCGTAGAAGCACTTTATCTATTTTTGTGACATCTTTTTGATTTTATATGTGTTGGTTGATGTGCTGGGGAGATGTAGCCATTCGACTTTATTTTAACGGTACGTGTTTATTGCTTGTAAAAATTCTTTATTTTAGTTTAAAAAAAAGAAATGTTTGGTTTGCTTTTTGGGTCTCCGAATAAGATTTGTGTGTTATTAAAGAGATGTTTATAAAAACACTGTCATTATCAGTGTTGTTTTAATGGCCTTGAGAAGTCTTAACAAGTATCAAGTTTAGTTTTAGTAATTTACATTTCTAATTACTCAGCAGCTAAAGCAATGTGTTAAATCATTATTTGACTCTCAGTACTCAGCTGTGAGCTTTCTACACCACATGTCACATATTCTGTATTTAATACATGTAAAAATAGAAAATATGACATTGCAGTGTAACAAGCAGACAGCCCTACTGTTGTATTGATGTGCTTACCATCCTGGCTCCGCCTCAGTTACTTCACATAGCTCTCCTGAAAGTCTCGACTTCAGAAGCGCGATTACACACCCTCAGGTTAAACAAAGAGGTGACTCCTGAATTTATGCAAATAAGTGAAAACTAGGGTACAGGGAATCCAAACTAATATCAGAGTTCCATCTAAATGGCAGACGGGGTGAGTTCATTGCAGTTGCCAGCTTCAGAAATCGGCAGTTACAGAGCCCACACCAGTGCTTCCTAGAGTTCAAGTATCCAGCACATCTCAACATCAAGTGCTCGGAGTAGACTGTATGAATCAGACCTTCATGGTCGAATTGCTGCAAAAAACCTACTACTGAGGGAGATCAATAGGAAGAAACTTTGGCTAAGTAATACAAGGAATGGACCTGTGTAAATTTGTGCTTTGGTCTGTTGAGTCCAAATTTGAGACTCTGTGCTACCAGTCAAAAGTTTGAGTGGTAGTGTACGTGGGAACTCCTTCAGGACTTGTGAAAAAGCTTTCCTTTTGACTAATGCATGAAGCTGGCTGAGAGAATGTCAGGAATTTGAAATTTAAAATGCTATGTAATTCCATATAGTGATCAGCCATATCTTTACAACCACCTCCCTAATTCTGTGTACACAGGAGTCAGTGCAGCAGTCTGTTGATCCTCATGTCACTTTGCAACTTACTGTGCATCTTCTGTGAATCTGTCTGTTTCCATAGTTCTACTGTCAGGAGGAGCACGAATGTGTTGATTCAGTGAAAAACTTATGTAAAAGGAGTGAAAACTGGTGGAAGAGGACAAGTTAGAGAGAATTGTTTAGACAAATTCAACAGCCTCCCCACCCTAGGTGTAATATCACCACTAAAGCTGCTGAATGTTTCTCTTCATAGAGACCAATGTACAGTATTTCTCATTTTCATGCATTTTAACAAAGATTCAAACAAAATTGAATCCTTTGAACAGGATGAATGAAATTTAAAGGTTTATTCTAGAGTGTGTCAACCTCATCATCAGTGAGCTTTGAGTGTCCATGACCCTCTTGCCAGTTCACTGTGTGTCCCTCCTTAGACCACTGTTGGTAGGTACTAACCACTGTAGACTTGCCTGTTTTTCCTGCTTCACATCACCCTCAAGGACTGAATGTTCATTTGCTGCTTAATATACCCCACACATTGTTAGGTGCCACTGTAACGACACAATGTTTTCACTTCACTTGTCAGTGCACATAATGTTATGGCTGATTGGTTTATATATTATTTCATAGTTGTGATGTCTTCACTATTAATCTACAATGTAGAAGAGAAAAATCAAAGTAAAAAGACAATGAGGAGAGGTGTCTGAACTTCTGACTGGGAGAACTGTGTTACATTGAACTAGGAACTACTTTCCAATTTACTGTATCAGCATTTCAAACTGTTTTATGTTTACTGAGAATATACAGTACATTTAGACACTGGAAAGCAAGGACATTGCTACGTTTGCATGCCCCTCTACTGAGGTGTGGCTCAAGGGCATGACACTGAGCTGTGCTGGCAGAAAGCTGCCTGCCTGCTGTCTGCCATGCTGTGTGTGTGTGACTCAACACACACTGATCTTTTCATCCCAGTGTCACCTTTGCCTCAACGTTTTCCATTATCTCTTTAATAGGGTTTTTTCTTTTGCTCTGTGTAGTCACAAATCATCCTTTTCTCCTTTATGACAACACAATCTGACCTAATTAGCATTTAAAGTAGTGGCCAAACATTTACTGATACAGACAGCATTTTAAACCCAAAGTGAAAAGTGCCAAGGAAATTGAGTGAATATTGTTTTGGTTCATGTGTCACTGATGAACAAATACAAGTGGTATTTTAAAACTTCTAACGTTTGAACTGACAGCCGTTACTGAGGTTCACTTTTCTCTAACATCTCGCCAGGTCAAACATCAAATCAGGGCATTTTTAAAGCAGGTGAAGTCAGTGCACCTCCGCTCTGTTTTGCAAATTTAAAACACAGCACATGAGATGAGAAAGTCACTCCCAACTTAAATCCTTGCTGGTGATTGAAACTTGAGATGGAGACATGTCAGTCTGCATCCCCAAGGCATTCTGGGACAGAAAAGGGCATAGCGAAAAGATTAAGAGAAATGCTTTTTTGGTATTATCCTTCGAGAGCTTTATCTGAATGTGACTTGCTAAGCAGAAGTGAACTGAATTGCTGGCAAGGTTGTCATATCTTTATTCTGGGAATGTGGGACCTTCAGTTTGGTGACTATGCAGTTCGTCTCTATCTGCAGAATGTGTGTGAGGCTACAGGACTGCAAATGGAAATGAGCTGCACTTATCACAGAGGTTGTAACCCTGATCACAGTCTATCTGTCCACAGTCTTATCTTAAACTGATTCAGTAAAGCCCTTCTCTGTGTGTGAGAGAGAGATTTTGCAAAATGCATTCCCAAGAGCTGGTACTTGCAATGAATAAAGTCATCAAGGCCTGGAACTATTGGTTTACAAATACTTAAGCTTGAAGCAAAGGCCTCCAACACATACTTTAAGTGTAATACTTACCTTTCATTACGATGGGTTGTGTTCAAAATATATTTGCTTGCAATGTAAAAAAAATCCTACACTTTAAAGACCCTACAGAGGTGTTCTCAGTATCAGACTCATTAGGCCTAAGGTCACCAGCCATGTCACCAAACTCTCTCACATAATAAGAGAGTAAACAGTTCCACTTTAACAGGCATTACAAAATTAACAGAAGAGTGACAAAGCTGTCAATAAATCACTGTCTGTACACCCCCACACAGTCAAAAAGAACCATAAATAAAAACAACCTGTGTGGGTGGATGTCATGTCCCTGTAGCCTGTCTTCCACTAGCTTCTGTAACTGTCTCATGGTTTTAACAGTATTAAACAATGATTGTTTTTAAGCTCAGAAAAAAAACTACATTTCCCATGTTGGGAACAAAAAGTACAAGTGCAGCAGTGCAAGTACTTCTGTCATCAACTTCAGCTGAAGTGTTCAGTTCTCTCTCTCCTACTGCTGTTACAGACATGTCTGATCTAACGTTGGCTGTTAGACAAATACTACATGGAATGATGTTTTTTTTAGTGGTAGAGTTTTTCTTTATCTGCTTTGCGGGTCAGAGAGAGGGTTGTACAGATTATAAAGCCGCTTGAAGCAAATTTGGGCCATACAACAACACTGACACACATATATATATATACTGTATATATACAGTATATGCCACACATGGATATGGAAATGCCTGGTGGCACCATACAAGGTCAATAGGACAGTAAGGACCTTCTTCAGGAACTCAATGGGACTGTGGAGAACTCCGGACCATTCACATAAGTGAGCATTGAGTGCAGCAATCCCCACTGCTGTTCTACATAGGCCTGAACCCCTTCAGACGGATCATCTGAAGTGGGTATGGATACAGGTTCAAGAGTGGAGCTACCATCAGCCACCTCCTCTACATGAATGACATCAAGCTGTATGCCAAGAATGAATGGGACATCGACTCACTGATCAACATCAGAGCTCTCTGTCCAGAAGAGTGCTACTAAGATACTGCTATAGAAGCCTCAAACTCCCAGGCCCTTTGCTACAGGACCCGAGGTGGAGGAAGACACACAAGGCTCATAGGATTGACAAAGAATATATATATTTATGTATAGTATTGTCAAGTAAATGTTTGTTGTATGCATTCTCTCTAAAAAAAAAAACATACAAAAATATAACTAATGATATGTCATTGGTTATGTGTTCTCAATTTGGTGTCACCTTGCTGTATGAGCTGATGACTTCCTGAAAAAACATAGAGGACCGTGTGCGGAAGTACGAGAGGAGAGGTGTGCTCAAACAGGAATGAGACCAAGGATAACTTTATAATTATCAGTTAACTTTTTTCAAAAGGGCTCAAAACGATCAGAAATAACAACAACAAAGAAACACAAACAAACAAACAAAATAAACAAACAAAACATCCATCACACAGCAGGTGCGAGTCAGGTAACATTACTCCACAAATTGGCGGATAGTGAGTGCCATTAGTCAAGAAGACCCGCACTACCCAGCTGGACGGTGACGTGGAAACAACTGAGAGTACATGCACAGCAGGGCCACAGCCCCAGCTGTCCGGAGAGACGACAGCGCCGAGCAGAAAACCAGAGCTTCATACAGCGCTGAACAGGCCTGGCCCTAACCAGTTTGGCGCCCTAGGCAAGATTTCAGGTGGCGCCCCATTGCATCGCAGTAAATTCCACTGCTAGTGTATATACTCATAAGAAAAGTAATAGGTTTGTCTTGGACATTCTTTTATTTAAATAAAGCAATTGCACCTTCAAAATACTTAGAAAGAATTAAAGAAACAAATACAAAAAATGAACTGAACATATGAAATACAATATAAATAGCTTACATAAAGTACCTATTAATACTCCCAAAATAAAAAGTGTAAACAAGTGACATTAACTTAAAAATACAATATAAATACGGCACTGTGCAAAATAAGATATTAAAGAAACGAGTAGGCACAAAAAATACAAGGATTTAAATAAAAATAAAAAGATGATCTTACAAAGACCTCTAGTGGTGTTTTTGGTACTGCCGTAACTTAAAAACTACACCATCACCTCCTCAATCTCACATAACCTGCTACAGCTTTACTCTCCTGGTTTTTCTTGCAGCAAAGTCATCTACAACATCATCATATGACAACTGATTTGAGACCACATGGTTTATGCTTATAATGGCAAGTCCACTGAGACGTTCTTGCATCATAGTAGATCTCAGGTAAGTTTTAATCAGTTTGAGCTTAGAGAAGCTTCTTTCAGCAGCAGCCGCTGTAACAGGAAGAGTGGCAGAGATTCTCAAAGCAACCCACATGTTGGGGTAAATTTCTGCCAGCTTCTTCTCATGCAGGAAGGTCAAAAGTTCCATGTTTGTCATATTGTTTGATGGCAATGGTGGGAAATTCTTCATTTCCTTTGCAAGTTCTGTGCCATCAATGTCCGGCTGGCTGTCATGGGTCAGAGCAGTACTTAGGGTTTGACACTTCTGGAGCAGGTCCTCTTCTTCTAAATTGGGGAAATCGAGGAGCACACCAAACGTGTTATTCACCTCTCCAAGATTCTGAAATCTCTCATCAAGTGAAGAGATTGCAGTATCCACGACCACATTAAAAAATGTGGTTTCCATTTTTCGTAGTGCATCTTGTATGGGCTCATCTGGAGACTCATAGCCAAAGTGCCTTTTTGTGGTTCTCAAACGCTTTTGTTTGAGTTCAGCCTCCACATTCATCTCTTCACACATCTTCTTTGCAATTGTCTGTGCATCAGAAAATCCAGTGTTTCTGTAACTGGTGAGGGAATCTCTGGTTTTCTTCAGCAAGTCGACAGCCACATCAAGCTGCATGGAGGGTGACTGCATCAGTTTACTGACATGCTGGATCTTGCTGAGAATGTCATACCATATGGCTGTACAAATGCAAAAGCGATAGGATCTAATCTCCTCAGCCAAAGACTGGGCTTCAACTCTCACCACAGGGTCTGCAGTTTTTTCCCTCACCTCCAGAAGAGCCTCTCTGACTTGCCCAGCCTGATACCTTACTGCCTCAATGCTTTTTATCCTGCTTTCCCATCTGGTCTCAGCCCATGATTTCAGAGTGATTTTCACATATTTCAAGAGGACATCCCACCTATGGGTGGAGGCTGAGAAGAGCTTGAATAACTTTGTCAAATGCCCAAAGTAGCCAAGGGCATCTGGTGAGCTTTTTGCAGCATCAGCTACTACCAGATTTAAAGTGTGGGCACCACATGGGACATACAAAGCTCTTGAGTTCAACTGAAGCAACTTTGCCTGAACACCTTTATTTTTTCCCTTCATATTGGCGCCGTTGTCATAGGACTGGCCTCTGCAGTCCTTAAATGGGATATTAAGTTCCTCTAGCCTTTTTAGGATTAGAGATGACAAATGTTCTCCTGTTGACTGCTCTGCCACAAGAAAGCCCAAGAAATGCTCTTTTACTTGAGGAATGTCTTCTTGTGACACTATCCTGACTATGACAGAGAGCTGTTCCTTATGACTCAGATCAGGGGTGCAGTCTAAAATGATGGCGAAATATTTGGATATTTTGATCTCTGTCACAATGTGTTCTATTATTTTAGAACTGATGGAGTCTATCAGTTCATTTTGGATTGTTTTGCCAAGATAATGTACATGACTGCCAGCTCCACTTTCCACCCTACTGACATGCTGCTTCATCACTGGATCAAATTTGGCCATAAGCTCCACCTCTTTCAGGAAATTTCCATTGTCTGGTTTATTTAATGTGTCTGTGGAACCCCTAAAAGCCATGTTTCTTTCAGCTAAGGACTGAATTATTGCCACCAATCGATGTAGAACGTCACGCCACCTTTTTCTCTCAGCCTCAGCAAGTGCCATCTCTTGTTTATCTATTGTGAGCCCTTTTGCAAAACGGACCTCCAAGTCCTTCCATGTTGCCATGTGAGCATTATGCTCCTGACTATCCTCATGGACCTTGAGCAAGTGACTTGCGTTTTTCCAGTCCTTAAGTCCTTCCCTGTTCAGTTTGTACTCTCTTTTAGAAAAAAGTTTGCAGCAGAAGCAGTTCAAGCTACCATCTTTTTTAGAGTACATAAGCCAGCTTCTTCTGACTTTTTGTCCTGGTTCTCTAGCAACTACTGGGGAAAAATCTTATCACTAACTGGTAGCTAGTATTTGGTGTTTTGTTTGTTTTTTAAAACCTTTTCACAGAAAACAGCTGTGGTAGGAAAGTAAAACAACAAAAGCAGAGTAAATAGGGTGCTAACCTTTGATATCATGGGTTCTTTCAGCGTTTTCAACTTTTTATATTTGTTTTCTTAATTGTAAATACTCCAACAATTATACCAGTCAGAAGAATTGAATGGTAAAATGTGTCCAAATTTTTAACCATTAGTGTATGTGCATATTAAAGTGAGAGTTCAGTCTAAAAATGAGTGAATGTGGTCAATACACAGCATTGCATCAACTATCTACATGTTGTGCTTTGATGTGCTTAAATGTCTTGTTTAATCCACAGCTCTCCCTTTTTGCCTTCCTCCAGTCTTTACATAAATTACCCTTCAGTGGCCTGCTCACTCCATGATTCTCCTCATCCGTCTTTCAGTCCGCCCACAATATCTGTTGTTTTTACCGAAGTTTTTACAGTAGCATTGTTATCATTTCTCTGTGAGCTCCTCATCGATTTCCTTTTCCACTTGGCGCTGCTTCTCATCTTTTTCTGTTTTTGTTTCTCTCCTATCCACCACCAGTTAATCTTGCCCCCTGTCTCTCCATCATAAACAGATTTGGCCTGAGGGCATTTATGTACATTTTTTTTCTGCTCCACTTGGAGATCCATTGCCCATGCTGACACCAAGGCTAGGATGCATATTGCATGCTACTGTATGTGCCTGTACATGAGCATGCTAACTCTTTGGAGACAGATTTTAAATTGCCAGGGTGAGCTAGTTTATAAAGCTGTGAACAGCATGAATTGAGACGTGATGGATTTTAATAGTGGAAAAACTGGATGAAGTATTGACTTGTAATGTTTTAGGTGTACATTAGTAATATTTCCTGGTGTAACTGGCAGATTCACTGGTGTTTATATGGCATGCATTCCTAAGTGGATGATTAAATTCAGCAAAACACCCAGGAAGCCTCTGAGTGGCATCAGTGGAAGAAGGAGCATTATTAAATATCACAGCGGCCCAGACCTCACTGAAAATGAAAGCTTATACTTTCACTTACTTAGCTTCTACTATTAGATACACCAAAGATTATAATGTATTTGTAATAGCCCACAAACATCTGTCCAAACACAGATTGTCGATTGACAGGTCATTTCTGTTTTCTCGCTTGGGTTTCATTTTGAGATCAAGTCTCCTCTTTGTTATTTTTCAGTGTGTGTAACTCACTGCTGTTTTTAACATTCATTCTGATATGTAGCCTTTTCACATTCATTAGGTTTAGGCGCTCTGCAGAAACACTTAGGCGCTGCACCTGAGCCTATAGGGAAAACCCTGTTAGTGCCATTTAACAATAAAGAGGCAATAACAAGAGCATGGTAAATTTAAAAGCAACAGAATGAGAAAATGTGTGAATGGCAGGCATTACTCAAACACTTATATTTTGGTCCATTGTGGTGGTTGTTGATGGACAAATTGGTTTGTCTGGGCTCTGTTCTAAAGATTCAGTGGTGCCAAGTGCTGCGCTCATTCTACTGCATCCAGCTTATGGAGATTTCATTGCTCAGGCATGTGACACAATCGAAGTACAGTCAAACAAAGGGTGTGATTATTATGAGAAATATGAGGATGTGGTAGTGGCTTACGTCAGTCATTATCAATCAAATTAGCCTTTTTCTTGTCTAAAGGATTGGTCTCTGCTTCAAGCAGCTCAGTCTGTGATATAGAGAGCAGTTGAGAGTGAATCTACTGCAAAAGCTTCTCTCAAGAGAAAACTGATGTTCTTGTGTGGGAGGAACTTTCACAAGTGAATATATGGCACCTTAAATTAAATTAGCTTAGATAATGCATTAGGACACTTTTTTAGGACATCTGTTACGTGATGTAAGAAACAATTTGATGGTATCTGAGGAAACGGAGCTGGTGGCAAACATTCAGTTTTGCTTACTGAGGGGGACGTCACTCAGCCAGGATAATCATGGTCCACAGTCCATGTTTAATGTCTCACTGTGACAGATGGGTGTCAGAGAGACTACGGAGTGCAATGTGTTTGATGAGTTATTGACACCACAGCCAGCCTACAGCCTGTTGTATCAGGAAGCACATGATGTGACAGAACCGGTGACCTTATGGAATTAACTCATTTCTCTTACTGTTACTAAAGAACAATTTACAAAATAACCATTTTTTAAAGATACATAACAAGTAAGAGATCCATCTGGCAAAGTGTTTTTTCCCCTCGGTCCTTTGAGGTTCAGTTCTGATAGTTTAATGAGCCCCTCCAGTTATACTTTGATACATAAAAATACTCTTTGACTTATTCAATGAAGCTCAAACATCCAAGTGAAGTAACATTAAGTAGTTTTGAGTGGAGAGAGGTATTTTTGACTAAGGATTTATCAACATCACTGATGAATGTGCTGTGTTGCACCTGTAACCACACGCAGCAGTGATGTCACAGCATACTGACACACCCCAGGGTACATGCCTACGTCACTTGTGGCGAGCTGCTCTGCGCTGATGTTTAGCAGTGTAATTTGATGTACTGTATAATAAACTTGTAACTAGTGATAAATTGGAAGTAGGAAAGAATTAAAATCCAGGTGGGGACAAAAATCTGAATACCTGTGTAAACTATCTGCATGGCTATTAGAGTCAGATTTATTTATTTATTTATTTATTTATTTATTTATTTATTTATTTATTTTGTAATTTTATGTGGGTGAACCATCACTGACTTACAAAGTCATTTCTCACCTTTCCTCCAGGCTTCCTCAATGTTCCCACCTTTGCACGTCACTTACTCCCTCATCAGTCTTGTGCTGAACAAGCTGCACTTCATTTCAACATTACTGTCTCTGTATATGTAGAGCTGACATTCTGCCCATTGGCTTTTCAGATTGTACAGGCTGCTTTGTATTTTTCTTAATCCACCCACCCACTGTGACCCCTGCAGTTTCCAACCTGGTTTCTGCCTTTGGGTCCGAGTAGCAAAAGAACCAGTCCACAAAATCTAACATTTTTTTAAAACATCACTACCCTCGAAGTGGTGGGAGCATGATAACTGTGTAAGATGCTGATATGAGAGAATATTTCTACATGTAATCTATTTTTAAATTCCCGATGCTTCAACATTTTGTCAGTTCACATGATGCTATCTCTCTCTGTGTGGCAACATGCAGTGTTTTCAGTATGAGCTAGTAGATAAGTGTCTTAAGCCTCTATCTTCATAACCTGTAATCTGATCACAGAGAGATATGATTGATAATTCCCTCGTTGTTTGTTTTGCTTATATGCAGGATTAGTTGTACCTGCTGGAATGGCTCTGCTCTATTTTTCCATTTCCATCCTCAGAGAGAGGAAGAGAGCTGCAGGCAGTGGTGATCGTATGTACACCATATGGATAATTCTCATTATGCTAGTGTGTGTTTTTGTAAATATATGTTTAGAAATTGCGTTACCCTGCTATGAAGTCAGTTTCGGCAGATGTGGTGGTGTTTGTCTGTTGCTTCTCTTGCTCCTCCAATTGAGAGCTAAGTGGAGACATGGCTAATTATCCAGTTTACACCACAAAAGTAATTATACCCCTATGGGAAGTTATGAGTGTGCCAAACATACTGAATGTGAGGGAGTGGGGTGGAGGCTCTTTCCTCGCTTGCTCTTTCTGTGTGGATTCATCACAGGTATGTCAGTGAAGTGTTATTGGGAAGATATTCTTGAAGCGTACTGGGAGTGTAATATTTAATTACGCATTCAAACATCTCTTAAATCTTACAATTTGAGCAGGATTAATATAAAAAGGCATTTGAAATGGCAGACATAATAGTAAAGTCAGTTGTGCTATTGAGAGTTCGGTACACAGCATCTGGCTTAGAATAAATGATGCAGCTTGAAGCTCATAAATCTGTTTCCCAGAGGAATGTGGCCAATCACAGATACACCACATGTCTGAAGCTCAGTTTTTTAACCAGATTATCAGTGCAGGAGGTAGCAAGCAACAATGCTGCAGACCACATTCTTAAACACACAACCTTGGGAGGTGGCGATTGCTGGAAATTTTACAACCTTCTATTAAATTAGATTTTATAGAAAAATGCGAGACCTTATATTAAAAGGGGGATTGGAGAGCCAAGACTGTCAGAATGGTGTTAATGTGTAAAAATGATCTTTTCTTGCTTGTGGTATTACATCAACCTGCTCAAAGACATTCTCTGTTGTGGATTTTACCCACACTCACCTGTAATGTAAGCACACACAAAAAAAACTCAGTCACTCTCAAAATGCTGTTTATTAATGAGGTCATAGTTAAATTTGGTGTCGTACTGGACTACATTAGAGGTGGTATATATCTTTGTCCTCCCCCGCTACATACATGAGAGGGTTAAAATATTAGGAACATCTCTGAATATAATGTAATTCAGTATAATGCCACTTTAACTATGACCTCAATAGTAAACATATATTTTAATTTATACATTTATGACAGTTTCGCCAAAAACGGAGACATTTTGAGTTTCATGAACTCAGATGTTAAAGTGGATGTGTTGTACTGAAGTGTATACAAAATAGGTGTACCTAATAAAGTGGCTGGTCACTGTATATCCTTGAATCTCCTTTTTCCCTAATGAATCTTGCTCAAACACATTGAAAGTGGAGTCTGTCACCATTTCACATAAGGAATGCAATCTGTTGTGTTGTTGTGTGGGTGCTCAACACCTTTTAAATCGTATTACAGAGTAGAGGAGAGGAGAGCCATATTTAATTGTTCCTTCAGGGAAATTTGCTTTAAACTCCTTGGAGTTATATAACTCGACAGATGCAACCAACTTGTTGTTAAAAAGCAGTTTACACTGACGTATTGCAAAATTCATTACAACAGAGAAAGAAAGCAAAGGATGGACAGTGTGTCCTGCTACAATACAAATGTCTGTTTTTCTGTACCCCCTTCTTTTCTTCGTACCCTACAGCGATGTTTTCCCCTCCACCTTGTAACTGTCCAGTGCTATCGGAGAAAGGAAAAAAGCTGCTTTGTTGGAGGACACACTGAATATTTGTTAGGAGTTAATTTTACCAAATGTTAACCACATATGGCTGAATGTAAAGTCAGCAGCACACTGTGGAAGTGTTTCACCTCTAACAGCACTGTTACGAGCAGAAGTACACTGCTCTGTGTTCTCACACCATGGTGGCAGGAAGTATCGTCCTGCAGATTGCACAGAGTGGTAGAGCATATTGAGCGTCAGTGGCCTTAATGCAATGTAAAAGAGGAGAGGAGGTGTGCAAATGAAACCAGTTTTCAAGGCCTTAAAGATACACACACGACATTTTGAAAACAATATTTGTGGTTAACAGTTTCGTTCCACAAACTTGGATTTTTCTCAATGATTAGAAATCAGTGAGCCAAACTGTAAACTTCAAAATGCCCATCGGTCTTGGCCAATAAAGGTTCTGATTCTAAAACGCCTGACAGGCACAGTGCTTGTCCACGGGCTGATTTTATTACACGCCACACATGAGAATTTGGCGTTATTTGCTTTTTCAAGTACAATTAGTTATAACTGTTGGCGAATTATACACTATTTCTGTGATAGTGTCAGAGATGCAGTGGCTTATATTTTGTAGGATTAATACCGTATCTGAACCCCATTAAATGTCCGTAGCATGTAAAGTAGATCACACCTACATAATCCTCATTTAATGCATATTTAGTGAGAGCATGTTAATTAATTACCCCACCACAATAAAACAACAGTAACTTGAATCTGTCCAGATATGATTAAGCCTTGTGACTAGCTAATGGACACTCTGCCATCCTTTCATCACCTCCTCTTCTTTCCTGGCAGGAAATGAGTACTTATGCACAAACAAAAGGTGCTATCTTTTTCTCAGTACAAGCATTATAAATACCACTACCCTTAAAAAATAATAGGGGAAGAAGTTGACCAATGTCAGGAGAGCAGGGCTAGAGTACATATGAATCCCAATTCCCTTATTTATTATTCCTCGGTCCTCGATCGAGTATTCTATATAATCTAGAATTTTATATAAAGCTGTCAGAATTAATGAAGAGTGCAATAAAAATAAGTTGTCTTGTTTATTCATCCCAAAACGTCAATGTTTTGTGCCCAGCAATATGCTTGTTTTTTTTTTTTGTGCATGTGCATGTGTGTGTGTGTGTATGTGTGGGGTTTGGGTATTTTGCATCTAAATGCAACAGCACACAAGCTCTTTGTTCAGGCCATGAGCTAGATACATGGCACACATTGGAGAGATACTGAAAGCTGTATCAGTTTCTTCTGCATAATCCAGCATAATGGTTGTGTGGCATGGCTCAAGCAATTTAAAAGAGTAGAAAAAAAATGCAGTATTTGTTGTAAACTCAACCATATTGAACACAAATTGGATATTTTTCATGAACAAATATATGTAGTCTTATGTAGCATATATTTAAAGATAAGCATGAAAGTGTGTTTGAACAACTGAATATTTATTTAAACAAGTCGGAGGACTGTGATATACTCTTCAAGAAATACATAATTAACAGTTTCTACACCAGCTGTGAGACCTGCAGCCACAGCACAGAGAGGAGGCACCC
>NW_018128079.1:648398-672210 GCF_001952655.1 Monopterus albus | reverse complement strand
TTCAGCCAGCATTGTTACAAACACTGGCACCCCACAGGGATGTGTCCTCAATCCCATCCTCTACACCCTGTTCACCCACGACTGTGTCACCTTGCACAAAGACAGACACTAGAGCAAGGCTAAAGTTCACGGACGACACCGCAGTGATAGGTCGCATCACTGGTGGGGACGAAGGAGCCTACAGGAGGGAAGTGGCAGGTCTGGGGTCATGGTGCAAGGACAATAGTCTCAGCCTCAACACGGACAAGATAAAGGAGATGATAGTGGACATGAGGAAGGAGGGGAGATCTCGTCGGCCGCTGTTCATCCGGGGACTCGAAGTAGAGAGGGTGAGCAAGTTCAAATACCTGTGTGTCCACATCAGTGAGGACCTCACTTGGACACTTAACACCACACAACTGGACAGGAAGGCCCAGCAGCAGCTGTACTTCCTGAGGAGGCTGAGGAGGTTTGGCATGTCGCCTAGGATCCTTTGCAACTTCTACAGCTGCATCACTGAGAGCATCTTGACCAGCTGCATCACAGCACGGACTGTTCGCCTCCCTACCCTCTGGCCGGAGGATCAGAAGTGTGAAATGCAAGACCACTAGACTGAAAAACTCTTTCTTTCCATCTGCCATCAGACTCCTAAACAGCTGAGGAGTTTATTAGCAGGAAATACGTCATGTACTGTCGACCCATACTGTTTACGTTTTCAGTTTGCACATGCATAATTGCATATTGACTGTTGACTGCTGCACATGCTGCTCCCATGCAGCATACATTCTCTGTTATAATCTTATATATTTTTATTATATTGCTGCATTTGCTGCTTAAACTGCCTTAGATTTTGTGTTACTTATTTATCTACTTTATATTTCATTTGTATTTTGTGGCATTCACGTGGACGGCAAAGTAAGAATTTCATTGTACAGGGAAACACGTTTCCTAACAGTGCATATGACGAATAAACACTTTGACCTCTGACCCTGACCTAATTTTGTATGCACATCCTAACTGAAATGTTTATCAGTAATTTTTCAGATATTTTAAATCATGAATCCTTACAAACTTGCTTTTGGCACCAAACATCAAGGATGAAAGGTGTAAAAATTTGTTGTACAAATGTACAAACATTTGTTGTTCCATAAAACGAGGTATCAAAGTTAATAATAAAGTTATTTTGATGTGCTTTTGATATGCTTTAATAGGGGTAATTATTTTTTAATAGCACCAGCCTTCCTAATCCTCTGTGCATGAGCATCATCATTTCCTTTTTAACTGTAGCCCTCTTTGTAATAACATAACAGAGATCCTCTCCGGTCGTTTTGTCTTGAGTCTAATTACGAGTCTTGCTCTTCTCAGTTGCACTCTTTTTTTTTTTCATTCTGTTAATGAGTTTGGTTTAATCAGGCATTCCGTTTCACTTAGAAATTAATGAAATGGCAAGATCATTCATGAGGACTTCTCATTTTTTAAAATCATTTTTTGCTCTTTCTGTCTTTAAAAAAAAAACAGATGTTCTCCTTTTGTTCATTCAAGAGTCACAGTAGATTACTTTAACACAAAGAACTCCGTTCTCCCAATGTGCTTCTGGAGCATAGACATAATTGGAAGGAAGGTTATCATAATGTGGAAGGCGAGCTGAAGGCCATGTTTTGCAGAGGTATAATAACACACTCTATTACTAATAGTCTTTTTGTGAGGGTGTTCAAGGGACTGGTGACTTCTTGTGTTGAGGAGGGCATTGTTCACTAATGATATTGTTCATTCCTTCAGTCCCTCAGACTGCAATTTGGAGGACAAGAGTCAGTGTGTGTGATACACTGTAAGGTAATGAGTGTGGATGCTATGGTAAATGATAATGATTGGTCTTATGGTTTGGTTATGTTTCCAACAACAACAGGCTAATTCAATGAACACACACCTCCTTCTGTTATATGTGCATTTGTAAGATGGTAAGGAACAAAACACAACAGTGTGTAGTCAGAGGAAGAAGTACATTACCGCACTGAAATTGGGTCATAAGTTTTACTTGTAAATTATATTCAGAAAATGTTAAACCTACAGTATGTATCTGCCTACACAGCATGGAAACCATCATTTAAATCTAAAATGAACCAATTCCTGCAGTCGGCAGCTGGATTTGAATCCTCAGTGGAGCTAGAAGTGATACAGCATTTGGGAATTTTGCTATAGTCCATTGCTGATACTCCAGTTAACATTGGGTGATTATGAAGAGTCCACGAATCTCAGGTGATGCTTAGTCGAGATATTCAGTGTCTGGGTTGCAATTGATCTTCTGGTTGAGTAGGCCATTAAAGAATGTGGTACGGCTATAGAGCCACTGTAGGGTTTTCACGGTCTAAAACAAAGCAGTACATTTGCCCTCATGTTTGCAGTATTTGCCAAGTAACATTACCGGCAGTAATTTGTCTTGCTGTATATATGCTGAACGTAGCTAACCCCTTATTCTTGACTTAAGTTTGACAAAGGCTTAGCTTGCTCTACTGAAATCTTAACATAATTCAAATTCTCTGCAATTAACACAGGGAGGAGGGGCTGTTCACATATGGTCCATCATCATGGCTGTCATGTTTGTGTGTGTGTGTGTGAGAGAGAGAGAGAGAAATAGCACAGCGCATGGAGGGGCTGGGTGAATACATGCACTACTCATGGCACTCAGAGCATATGAGCAAAATAGAGTGGTGAAAATTAGGATGAAATGATTTGACAACCCCCTGACCAGAACGTCGCAGTTTAGGAGCGCATATTATCACAGTCAGAAATTTACACGTTTAATTTATGAGGCCACCTGCTTTTGTGTTAAACTGGTGACTGAGCCTTCACCCTGTCCTCTCTGCTGGACACACACCTGCTCTGCTGCAGAGGAGCTGTTGGTCTCAGTCTCCAAGTCCACAAGAATTCAACCCATTTTCATACATAGAGCTCATTTGACAACACTGTTAACTACATAAATTTAGCATTTCTTCCCCTTCACAACAATCAGAATTAACGAGCGCCGTGGTGGTTTTAGTGGAATGAATGGGACCAGACATTTTGACTCTGCGGGGAAAGTGAAGATGTCGCATTTCTCCAAGTTTGTTGTTGTGTTCTCTTTCTTCAATAGGTCTTCAATTAATTACTCTCTCCATTCCTGTTGGTTTTGTTAGACATATTGAGTGTTTACATCTGTGTAAAACCTCTTGCCTGTATGTCTGTGGGATGGGAGGGAGGGGCGGTCACACACACACACACACAACAAAGAAGCTGAGCTTGCAGTTGGCTTTACTTTTATTGTCGTCAGTTATCTTAAAATATCCCAAATCACTGAAATTTCCTTTCTGCCACCTATCGATGGCTCAGCCAACGTATTATAATGCTGCTGTTAATTTGCATTGGTGGTACAACTTTTATGAGTATGAGTAGAGTACTAGATGGTGGTATCAGACCCAATATTGGTATCGGTGCATCCCTAGCTATCTAATTTACAAAAAATACGAAGTTGCTGGTATATGGAGACCACACAATATACACTCACCCGCCATTTTATTAGGTACACCTTTCTAGTACCAGGTTGGAGCCCCTTTTGTCTTCACAACTGTCTTAATTCTTTGTGGCATAGATTCACCAAGGTGCTGGAAACATTGGCATTTAAACAATGCTCAGTTGGTGCTAAGGGGCTCAAAGTGACCAGCCTGAACTGTTGACACAAGGCAAGATGGATCTATGCTTTCATGTTGTTTACACCAAATTCTGAAACTACCATAGCATGTGCATGCCTGAGTGTATAACCTAGAGTTATACCTGAAAGGCACATATGTATACAGTATATGTATATGTGTGTGTTTGCCTGCTACCCAGAGGTCCTCAGAAAGAGCATGAGCAAAAGTTCCCTGGCCTGTGAAGTAAGTTAGCTGTCACCAGTAGAGAGCTGCCTCTGTGGTACTGGGCCACATGGGCAGGCAGAAATAATGAGGGCTGAAGACGGAGCCAGATGGAGCTTTACTTCACACAGCATGCTTCTGCCCGACTTTTTAATGGACAGTGTTTTGTTATGTGACAAACTGAGGACCTGGGTCAGTTTTCCCTTGGGCCCAAAATAGAGCAATATTTATTATTATTATTGACAATGCTGTTATGGAAATACTGACGACCTGTGCAGGAAGATGTTACAAAACATGCAGCAACCAGCATATGTGAGTCTTATCAGATCAGCATTGTTTTAATCTCAGCAGACAAATTTGTACTGGAGCGGATGATTAAATAAAAGAACAGCATATTAAAATCATAAAAGTAAAAAGGCTGAATTGGCTGTGGATAACAACAGATGTCCACCCTTAACAGTCTTTGTTGAAAGTTATTGTACCTCTCCTGAATGGTGTTATGTAGCTGATCATGACTTTACTGGATTTTCTGACAGCACTTGGTGCTAAGGGAACATCTTCGCACACATGTGGGCATTTGTGTGTGTTTGTTTTTGTGTCTGGAGCATTGACATGCTTGTTTGCTGAACAAATGGTTTAGTCGAGTGTACAAGCATGGCCAGCTGTATTTGTCTGCTGTAAACCTCACCCCACCCCCCGTCTGGTATCACCAGAGCACACTGTGTGAGCCATCCAAGTGTTTGTTTGCCTGTGTGTGTGTGACTTAAAACTGAACTCACTGTGAATTGGCAGAAACTGCATGAAAAGCAAATGTGTTCCTCTGAGCTCTCTTTTAAAATGTGAAAAGCAGGAAGGCAGCATTCACAGAGCATGAAGTGATTTGGGGGATGCTGGATGTGGTTATTGAATGCTGTAATAGTTTTGCCTGCAGTGAGGCCAAATATTTCATCAGGCTGAAGTGCTTAAACAACAAAGACTGTTAGTGAGAGTAACTATTTTTACTGATAAAAGAAACACTGTTCACACAATCCTGGGCAGAGAAAGCAGTAAAGCTATTTTAAAAGCCTTTGTTTATGTGGGTATAAACATTTAAAATTAAGACGCATTTGTATTTCACATGGTATCGCAGAAACAATAAAGTACACTGATTCCACTAGTAGATGACATTGTTCTGTCAAACAATGAGAAACGAAATATCACAAAAACATAGACCACACAGTATACTCAAATAACACTCTGATATGAACATGTCATAAAAATATAAATGATAAAAGGATAGAGAGAGTACACAACCCAGCAGCCTACTCAAAATTTGTTTGTACAGTATGTTCAGGAAAGGTAATAAATTGTGTGTTTTCAAAGGACACAAGATAAATTAGATCAAATGGCTTCATCCTGTTGTTGTCTGCAGCTTGTATTCATATCACATTAAAGATTTTGAGACATTTAAAATAGATATTTGTCCAGAGAGAGACATAAAAAATAAACCTCCATTACCTCCAAGCTCCAAGCTTGGAGGTAATGGAGGTTCAAGCTCCACTGTGCTCACCAGGCAGCCACTAACTGTGTCTGTCTGCTGTTTGGTGCTGAGCAGGTGGTGAACACCCATCGGAGGTTTCTCCACTGAAATTAGCTGTGGAGAATACATCAGAAGATACAGGCTGCAAAATTGAAACAATCAGTGACAAAAATATATGCTGAAATGTTCTGTGGAGCTGAGGAGAGCTGCAAAGTCAGGTGATAATTGGGTTTGACACTGCAAGAGACACCTTTCACAAACAACTTTTGATCTATTGTTAATCTAAAAACATGAAGTACAGCAGCCTTATTTGGAATCTGAAGACTGACTATGAACCATGTGTTGAATTCAAAACTGGAAAGGATACACATATTGGCAACAATCAATAACAAATACTGACATGCAAGTCTAAACTATGAGGAAAGGTGCAAGTTGCTCACCTCACTTTCCAGATTTTTTTTTTTCTGAAGATTGTTTTCCTTTTTATTCTTCTGAAAAGGTCCCAGGAAGCACATTGATTACCTGAAAACCAGCCTTGGGGTGTGTATTTGTTTCCTTACTGACGCCTAAAGAATAATTAAAGACACAAGACACACAAAGAAGATACAATGAGACTGTCATGCCAGATTACAGCTGAACACATGACAATCATTCCTGCCGGATTATATAGCTCTGTGTGGAAAAACGGAACTGAACTTTGATAGCTGTTTTGTTTGTTTTAGTCCACCGCTGAACCAACTTGAGAGCCTTCTACCGATGCCACCGAAAGAAGATGTTGAAGCAACTTTGTTGCTACAGAACATTGAAAAAGTCTCAATAACAGGGCAGGGAGGAGGTGATTTACTTGACAGAGATGGAGAAAGTGATGGATCTCAGAAAGCTGCCGTAGAAGAATCCACAAAGAAGGATGAAGAGGGAGTGACGGGGTGTTGCTCCCTCCTTCATTTTTATTGGTCCTATAGTGATGAAAGTGTCAGCAGTGAAGACAGTTATCTAAGGAGCACAGGAGGAGGGAGGAAAACAGTGGGACAAGAAGAAGAAATGAGGAGGGGGGGGACTGTGAGGATGAGGTAAGAGTGTGATGGTAGGAGGAAAGAAAGAACAACAGGAGGTATAAACACTTCGAATGTGAATCATAGGCATCTGGGGGGAGGGGGGCTGAGATGTGAGACATAAGGAGAGGTGACAGAGTTAGTGGGTGAGAGAGACAAAAGTAGACATGATGATAAAGAAAATGTAAAACTGATGGTTTGATGGAGGAGAGAGGTTTCAGAGAATGAGGCAGGGGTGATGAGCAAGGAAATAGAGGCAAACAGTGTCATACAGGTAAATCATTGTTTATCCATACGGCCTTTCTTATTTATTTGGTTAGAGCTTGTAAGGGTGATGGGCTTTCCCTGTTCCTATGTGTCTGAGAGTGTGTGAATGTGAGAGCGGGAGGGAGGGAGGAAGAGAGTCAAAACTGACAAATCTTGTCAACTCGCTGTCCTCCCACATAATCTGCTGACAGCTTTTCTGTCCAGCAAAAAATAGAAGAGATTTCAATTCCATCACTTTTCTTCAGATATTCATGGGTTCTTGGACGAGGGGAGAATGCTTTAGAGAGAAACAGCGAGTGAGTGAGTGAGTGCTCATTTTTTGGGGGCAATTTTTAGAAGAAAGTTTAAGCAATTCGCAGCTTCTGTGTATTTATTATAAACCAGCAGCTTAGGAACAGATTCCTTCCATTTCAGGATAACTTATTCTTCAGAATTAAGTGTTTTGCATAGAGTAGAGAAAGTTGAGGCATGTTATGGCAGCTGTGCATGAGTCACATTCATACACTTGTATGAATGTGACTCATGCTTTGTTGTTTGTGTTTTAGAAGCAAATTAGGAGGTGTCCCCTGCAGGTTCTGCTTCTGATTATGTGCCTGTTTCATTATAAGAACTTGAATGAGTTGTCAAAAAAAATCTGATTTTCTAATACCCAGAGTTCTTTTTTTTTAAACCAATATAAAATGCATAAATGTAATTATCACTCTTGGGTATCCCAACATAAGATACTGTGTGGTTTCGTTCTGACTATCTTAAACTTTGTTACTGATTGTTTATAATATGCTTATTCTTTGCACTTTTAATCTCACATGCTCATTGTTTTGTACAACAAATATTTTGTTTATAAAAAGTAAAGACTTGTTGTCCAACACTGGACAAAAACAACCATATTTATCTCGGGTAAGCTGCCAGTAACCAGCATCCATCCATCCATTATCTACTCCACTTACTCTGTGGAGGGTCATCGGGAGCTGAAGCCAATCCCAACTAACACTGGGCAAGGGGCATGGTGCACCCCAGAAAGGTTGCCAGTCTTTCACTGGGTTGACACAGAGACAGCCGGTTAATCTAAACTACACGTCTTTGGATTATGGAGGAGGAGGTGCTTTCCCCCATTCTGTTCACCCTCTACACATCAAATTTCAAGTACAACTTCCACCATTGTCATCTACAAAAGTTCTCTGATGACACCGCCATTGTTGGATGTGTATCTGGGGGGCACAAGTGGGAATATAGGGGGTTGTTACCGACTTTGTGAAGTGGTGTGAGAAAAATCACCTTGTCCTGAACATCAGCAAGACAAAAGAGATGGTGATTGACCTCCGGTGGAAATCACCATCACTCACGCTGGTGAGCTTTCAGGGCTCAGATATTGAGATTGTGGACACCTTTAACAACTGGATTGGACCAACAACACAGATACCCTGTACAGGAAGGGCCAGAGCCACCTCCACTTGTTGAAGAGACTGAGGTCCTTTGGTGTGCGTGGGGCACTCCTTCGGACATTTTATGATACTGTGGTGGCATCTGCATTTTTTTCTTATGCTGTTGTGGGTTGGGCAGGAGGTAGCACGGACAGGGACAGAAAGAGACTTAATAAGCTGGTTAAGAGAGCTGGTTCTGTCCTGGGCTGCCCTCTGGACTCCCATCAAGGAGGTGGCAGACAGAAGGATGCTGGCAAAACTAACATCCATCATGCATAACCCCTCCCATCCCCTGCACCACACAGTGGAGGCTCTGAAAGGTTCCTTTAGCGCAAGACACTTACATCCCCAGTGTAAGAAGGAGTGGTACCGTAGGTCATTCCTCCCCACAGCTATGAGGCTGTATAATACAGTATATCACTGAAGTGATAAGCTAAGTGAAATTATGAAGGACTATGCAATAGTCATTGAGGTGCAATACTCAGATCTTGGGGGTGAAACGCATTGCAAATGTGCAAATATGTAATATCTTGTTCCTGATCTCTCTCAAATACTTTATATTGCCTTGCTTTTAGGTATTTTTGAGTAGTTCCTCAGAGACCCTTATGGCTGAAATACAGGTATTCTTTGATTTGTGTCTCAGGGACTAATCTTGGAGGATTACTATTATTATTCCTGTTTTTGATTGTCTCTCAAACACTATTTTTTGTCTGGTCTTTAGGTACTTTGGAATTTGCTGTCTCAAGGTATGTGTGTGGTGCTTGTTCTTATGGTGTTATGTTGTTTGTTTTTTATTGCTGCTGGAACATAGGAATTTCCCCACTGTGGGATTAATAAAGTCCTACCTACCTACCCAGGAATTGGAGCATCTGGAGGCACAGGGAGAACATGCAAACCCCACAGCTTCGAACCCAGAACCTTCTTGCTTTGAGGCAGCAGTGCTGACCACTGCCTCACCATGCCATCCCCAACAGTAAAATAAAAACATTAACACCTAGACTGGGTCAGAACAACAAAGTGGCATGGAGTCATTGTTAAAATGAATACTAAAAAACAAACAAAGGGAGACAAAAGGACTGATGAGAGACCCCGAAATGACCAGAACTAGATTAACAAATTACCATAAAGAGACGAGTAATCTAGATATTTTTGTCTGGGGTCCTATACAGCAGTAATGAGGGGCTTTTTACCTGTGTGCCTAGGGGCTCCTTGTCTCATAGTCTGGCCATGCTGTGTTTTTCTTCCCAACACCCTTAGGAGTGACAAAATGATCTCAGCTCATGATTGACCTCTTAGCTGGAAAAATGTGAAACAATCTCAGCTCAAGTAAACTGTAAATTTAGATTTTGTCACACATAGTAATCTCTCAATGAAGCCTGATCAAGGATTTATGTGACCGTTGAACAATGTCCCAGACCCTTTATTCCTGTGTCAGTACTTTTACAGGCTTCTATCACCGCAGCTTAGAATAACATGAAGAGATTGTGATGATAAAAATGTTTTCCATGTACTGTTAATATTTCCCCACTGGTGAGACTGACTGTAGGTGTTAACTCCTCTCCACTGTCCTTTCCTCTTTGCTCTGGCAGCAGAAACTGTTGGACATCAGTCTTTTACTAACACGTTCACAATATTTCTTTGTCATCACACAAAAGACAAAACTAACTTATTAACACCTTTATATTCATACTGCGCTAAGTGGTAGCACTTATCCAGTGTTATGTTCAGTGAAGCCAGATAATTCCACCTTAACCAGAATGAGTTGAACTCCATTTGTGGTCAGGTCTCAGGTTGGAGCAGGTTAGAGCTGCAAGGTTACATTTTGTTCTTTGATTGACAGTTTGTGTTTTCTGATTGATTTGGATGGTCACTTGAGAAATCAGATGTCTGTATGAATACCTGACTTACTGTATAGTGTGTGTTGGTTTTTGTGGCTTGTTTAGGTTGTCTGTATTGTATTTGTTGTTATTACACAGTTTTATGTTGCCCTCTGGGTCAGATTGTTGTTTCTCCTGCAAGGAGACGTATACGATATATACTGTAGGTAAGAGCTGGAGCTTGTGATGATGATTTGTTTTACTCATATAGCCACCAGTTCCTGAACTGCTTCCTGCTGGTCTACTGCTCAGCAAACAAAATTCTTATCTGTAATGATGATAAATGCCACAGCAACCACCCTGTAAAGGATTTGTAATAAAAACCATAGCAACATATAGTATTCCTGCCTTGCAGATTTAGACGAGTGTTACATCGGACTTTTAGGACACACTGAGTGGTCATGTGACTTAGAATTGATGATAACCAAATAAAGACTGTGGCATTGTTGTAACCACACATACACACTGTTTAAGGTGTTTAGGACACACAAGGCTTAGGAACTCTCATAAAAGCAGATTAAACCATGATGGATCAGAGAGTCTGCAAAAGCAGTCAGATAGACAGGGCGGGGGAATGAAGAGGAGAAGAAGATAAAGACAAGAGTGACAAGAAGCTTTTTCTTCTTCTCTCCTTCTGTTCTCTTTTGTTTATCCTTTATTTTCTGCTCCCACCCTGCCTTCTCCCTCCTCCTGACTGTTTTCCCTGCCATTATGTGATCACTAAATATGTGCACTCACACACACAAAAGGCTCAAGGCACTAGCCTCCCACACTTAAGTCATTGTCTCTCTCACTTCGTCTCCCTCTTTGTGGTTTTAATTTTCCAAATGCTTAGACTTTAATTAATAAGGGAAACAGAGAAGCTTTTAATTGAAAGTGTTCCTGAGCATATCAACTACTACTCCTGAGGACTGCTCCATTTTCTCCCTCGGAGCAATACAATGCCCAGCCAGAGCTTATATATTGCACTACATTATAGTGGAAATCTTAAAATACTATGGGTCCAATTCTTTAAATTTCTTGACAGTGTTAAAATCATGCTTGTGGTCTCCTAATGATGTGAAACTGCTCTCACACGCTGTACGTTTGATTATATAAAACATGTCAATTTATTCATAGACTACACAAAATATATAATATTCCTGTACACCAAAAGCTAGGAAGTGTTGGCACAGGCATAGCAGAAAATACTGATGTACTGCATGTAGGAAAACATTACTTTGGACAGGAATTATGTGTCATTTGTGTAAGACTCGATGAGTTGTTGATCAAAAGGAGAAAAGCCATGTAAGTAACCTTCCAGTCAGTGTCTGAAGCAGCCGATCAAAATGGAGTGGCTCAGAGTTGAAACCGGCACTCCGGGCTAAGAGGATTAAAGCTGAACATCATCCAGCGTCCACAACCAGATGAAAGTCATTCTTGACATTAAGAAGGACAGTCTTAGTATTGTGAGCTCTGACGCCTGATTGGCCCTATTGTACACTGGCCTACTGCACTTTTAGATACTCACAAGTCTCCACTGTTAACAGCTGATCCAGAGCTGCTCTACTGGCTGTGAAAGTCAACTTACATTCTCATTCTATTTATTCCATTCTCATGCAGCCAGTTTTTTTTTCTTATTATCTATGTGCTTTCATTGCCGTGTGCTCGTGGACTGTATCAGACATGCAATATTAGTAAGATCTGCTAAATTCATGATAGAGCTAATCACAGTGGTTTGGTCCAGTATTGAACCTTGCATGCAGGACTAAGAGGATTAAAACTGAACATCACCCGGTGTCTGCTGACTACAGATAGATAATCATTCTTAACTTTGAGAGGACTCGACTCAGTGCAGTGTGCTCTTGTTGGCCATATTGCGCATTCACCTTCTGCAGCCAGATGATTGAACTTAGTAAATGAGATTTGATACTTTTAATACCTTGTAAGGTATCAAAGGTGCCAAGATTTTCAGATGGAGACCAACAAAAAAGGGATTGCAGTAAAATCTCAGACAGTGTTCTTAATGTTTTTAGGAGGGCGCCCATGTTGACAGCTCTGCTGTGTTCCGTTTGGCCTAACATCCACTTCACACACAGATGGGAGGAGTCGCTTCACAGCTCCAAACCAGGAAGGTCAGAACCTGGCAGCTTTAAAGGTGCCTGTCAGTCATTTGCAGTCCATAGGAGTTGAGCAAACCTGTTTATGTAGCAAAAGATTCACCACTCTAATTGTTTTTTAATAGGAAGTAATGGAACATTAAATAATACAGAGTGGTTGATTGTCCTCATTAAAACTAGCTATGACCGAACACAGCAGTCACGTTTTGTCATTTATTGAGATCACAGTTAAAGGTAGTACAGGACTACATTATTTTCAGAGGTGTTTTTATATTTTTGTCCTCCCCAGGTACAAACATAGGAGGGTCAGAATATTAGGAACACCTCTGAATATAATGTAGTCCAGTAAAACACCACCTTTAACTATGGCCTCAATCAATAAACATATAATTGAATTTATACATCTGACAATCTCACCAAAAACAGACATTTTGAGCTTCACAAACACAGACGTTAAAGTGAAAGTGTTGTACTGAATTGCATAGGAGTACCTAATAAAGTGCATGAATGTCCAACACACCCAGAGTAAGCTGCTTACTACTGTTGTTGCTGCCATGTGCAAACTCTGCTGTAAACACTGGCAGCTCAAGTAGGATTTTATATGGAGGCTCTCCTGTTGCTACAGGGTGGTTCTAAGAAGACAACATGCAGTGGACTACCACTCCCTGCTGATGTGATTCACCTTGCTGGACAGTGGTCAGCTCAGCTATCAGCATCAGTATGAAAGGTTACTTTCCTGCTGCCACCAGCTCCAACGCTCTGCATGTCCTGCTGAGATGCCAAGGATCACTGCTTCACTGTACTATGGTAAGTGTCCCTTCACTGTGCTAATGCATGTTACTAGTTGGTGTCATGGGATTTGTTGGGTCTCTGTTTGTGAACGTCATAATGTGGATGTCAACGCTGCTGGCTCTTTTGTTCTGTCCCAGAATCTCTATATTTACAGAGGGACAGTCTAACTTTGTACAATTATACATTACACATTTCTGTAAATGCACCAGACTTAGCCAAAGGCTAATTTTCACCTTTAGTCCCTAACTGTTATGTGTTGACTAGATCTGACTGATACAATATTATCCAGCAATTTTAGCTTATTACAGATATATCAAAGGTGGGTCCACTAACCCTCATCTCATCCCCTAATTGCATGGTTGACAGTTTGATCCTTGGCTTCACGTGTTAAAATGGCACTGAGCAAGACACTTAATTGCTCCTGATGGTTAGGTTACTACAGTACCTGACATTGTACTGTAGCTTGCCTGGATGACTTTGTGTGTGTGTGTGTGTGTGTGTGTGTGTGAGAGGCACTTTGTAAAGTGCTTTGGATAAAAGTGCAGTATTAATAAATGCAGTCATTTTATAATTTTTTTAGCACCAGTACAGTATGTTGGTTAATAAATAGCAATAAATTGCAGTACAGAAATGCCAAAGATTTATTTTGAGTTACTTCAGAAGCAGTTTGTCCAACAGTGAGCACTGACTGGTTTAATCTTGTAAAATAACCTGCTCACATGTTGGTCCAAGCTTATTACTTATCAAAAATGTTTCCTTATTAAAAAAGGCTTGGATATTTTAAATTCTGATACCAGAGTCTCCTTCAAAAATCCGGTATTGGTTGATCTGTTATACTGCTACTACCGTCTCTCTCTGTGCACATTTGCTTTGGTATTAGATATAAATCACTTTCTGGGTGTGACTGACCATATTTTTTGTTTTCATTTAGTTGTTTTTTTCAGCTCGTGTATTGTAGTGCTTTAATACTTTTCATTAGCAAATCTTGAAATATTACGTTTGAGTAATATGAAGATGAGCTGAAGTTAAGCAAATGCATTATTTATCTATATAGCTTCATGATAAACTCAAGATACAGTATTCTCTGTCACAGAATAAATAGTCACAATAACATTTACTACACACGATTCATATTCAGTCCAACATTAGATAGATCATTTACCTCAGCAGAAATGGGTTTATTTCAGAACTTGCTTTATGATCCATCACATCATCGTTAGATACAAACTGCCGCTGTTCTACAGATTATGCTGCTGGTTGTGCTGCACTCACTGTCAATGTTCAGCTTGTTTCAATGTGCTAATTGTAATGTGCTGCTTTTCACTATCTTATCCGAGTCAGAATGTTTGATTTTTCTAATATTTTCATGGTTCGGGAATAATTACCATAGGTGCAGTGGATGGGTCTTAGCCTGCTGGTGCTTCTTGGGTCATTGCAGGGTTTAAATTTGCCCATATCACTACTGTTCCCTGTGTATGTTCCCTGTGCTGTCTGGAGGTGCTCTTTTGGGGAGTAGCCACATAATGTACAGTAATATCTGGTGTTGGACTTTGTATCTACTGTAATGTGGTTCTGGAGAACGTTTATCACCACTGTGGCTTTTCTACTGAGCTGAGCTTGGTGTTAGATTGTGGCGAGTGATGAGATCATAGCATAGATGTTAAATATCAGCTCTGTACATTCATGTGAATCTGGTCTGTGCGAGTTGTCTCTGTATAGTGTGGTTAATGTGTGGCAGCCATGTGTGTTCTACACTTGTTTAAAAAGAAGGGCAGGTCTTCTGTAACTGCTAATTACTTACCTGTCCTGTGATACAATCTCATGGATACCTTTTTATGTCATTTCATACAGCTTGAAGATATGATAACATTTTTTGAAAGCCTGTCTAAACAATTTTCTCAGCTCTTCTCAAAAGTAAAGTTAAGACACCTAAATATGTCTGCAGAAGAATAACTTTTCTAACAAAAATAACTCAAAACTAGCTGTCCTCAATCTAAAAAAAATATATTTTTGACAGGTTGAACTAAGCTAAAATTTTTAATTTACTGAAATCACCTGGCTGTACTAAAACACTCTGAACTGTGGAAGCTGAAAGAATTGTCAAATTTACACCTTCATAAATGGACAAATTACAGTAAGACCTCTGTTTTTATATGAGCTGTTATGCTCCTGGTGATTTTATGCAGTTGAGCAAGCAGTTGCCTTTCTCATAACCTTATACTCAGCAAAGAAATGTATGAACGACATCCGCCCTCTCTGTCAGAGTGAGTAGGGAACATCCACCAAAACCTTACCCAAGCAAAATTCATTGTGCATTCATTACGTATGCCAAGGGCAATGTGTTCATAGGGATGTGACTTTAAATGATGGGACACTGAAAAGATTACAAGTTTTTAATCAATGCTGCGATTGAACTTAAACATCTTTAAAAATCAAAAGCAAATGAGTCACTGCAAAAAAGCTGCAAATAATTAGTGTAGAAAATGTAAGAAAAAAAAGTTGGAACAGCATCTAGATGACAGGTAGAGGACTAAAAGGGAGATGCTGTCTCCTGTAGGAATGATTTCAAACCGCACAGCTGAGCACTTCGAAATAATAGATAGGACCCCATTAGCAGGGGAACTCTGGGTGATGTTCCTAACATTTTCATTTTTTTTTAAATAAAATGGTTGGAAAATAAAACAATAGTTTGTTTTCATATTTCTCAGGGAAAGTTATTAGTGGGAGGAGCCTGGAGTCTGTTACCCACATTGAACGGCAGTCTAGGCCTGTGGGGACTCTGGTCATCATGATGCTTTTCATACCTTGGCTGTTTACACAGGTCACTGGACACAAGACAACCCTTCTCCAGTGAAGCTTGACTTGAGATCTTTATTAGTATAATGTAGGATAGTCGAGCATTTTCTCTGAATGTGTAAGGCTGTGGTGAGGCAGCAGACAGTTGTGCTGAGGTTGTCGTTCGGGCAGCCTACTAATCCTGCACAGTCTCTTCTGAGATGCACTGTAATTGTACTTTCATATAACTGCTTCCAATATGAGAGTCACAAGGTGTTTACTTTTGTGTGTACTAGTCTAACATCTCACCACACAGTTTATAGCCACTGACAAAATACTTTTTAAGCCATGCTAGCAGCATGGCTCTAGGGACAGCAGTGTCAGTCTCTCAGTTTGTCAGCTGGTCAACCACTTTGGTCCAGATTGAACTATCCCAACAGCTGTTGGATTGATTGATATGAATTTTTATACACACCTGTGGGATAAATCTTTAGTGAGCCCCTGACTTTTCTTGAGCACTGCTGTGAGATTGGCTGAGGGAAATATCTCATTAACTTTTGGAAGGAGTGCCAAGGCGATTCATAAAGATGAATGAACTGTAACAACTTTGCTCATCTTTAATTTTTCCTCTTGAGCTACCATCAGGTCAATGTTGTAATGTGTTCAGTATTTATGATAATATGTGACTGTAGACCTTTGTTAAAGCTACAATATGTAACATTTTAAAAATATTTTGGTTGTAGAAATCTGCTCGAAAACTTGTCTTAATGTGGGGAGGTGCTGTCAAAGCCTCCTGTGACCCAGACTCACTGAACAGCCCTGGCAGCAGTGCAGAAATATTAGCTACTAAATGTTTTTGAGTGGGATTAACCAATCAGAGATGTTCAATTAGTTCTGCTTGATCAGTAGGTTTGTTGCATTCTCATTTCATAGCAACAAATATCTGAGGAGCTGGGCAGAGCGTGGTGGAGCATAGTGGAGCAGGGAGAGGGAGGGCTGGGCGGAGCACAGTGGATTGATTTTGAGTTTCATTGATTTTGAGTTTCATGCTAGTGCTGCTTTAAGTTACATATTGTTATGTTTGGTCCAAAATATTATGTACAACCACAAATACTTCCTAAGCTCCATCTCTGTTCACTCATGGCTTGTCAGCTATTTAGACAGGGACCAGTATGTGTGACTGTCACTTCCCTTTAGACATGTTTGAATTAATTTAGACATCTGTTTCCAGATTGTTTAGTCGAGGGAACAGTGCATTTTATAATGTAATTGGAAACACAAATATTGTTTCTGGGACAACACAGGCTTGTGTGTTACAGTGAGGATACACAGACTTCACTTGTCTAAAACATTAATCCAGGATGATGAAACATTTAATAAAGCTGCAGCAAGACTAAAAATGAGAAAACCACAGTGACAGATGTTTGGTTCACCACGCATACACCCAGGATGAAAACGTCAGCTGCATATCCAAATGTCATTTCTCAGACTTTACTGTTAAAAGGTTGAAAATGTCTGGGACTGGGACTGATTGATCTTTTGTTACCCTTTAAAAGTCTGATATTTGGACGTGTCAAGTGACAATATGTAGACACACTGAACAAAAGAACCACTCAGAACGGCAAGGTTAGACCAAGAGTGAGTAAAAGGAGCCGTCAGTAAATGCAAAAGTGAAACTGAATATGATGAAAGTTTTGACCTGAAACAGACAGGTATTAAGTTTTTCTGACAGATCTCAGAGTTGTGTCGCTGCATCTACTGCTGTTCCACACATTGACCTTGTCGTTAATCAGAATCAGATATCTGCCTCTAATGTAGCCTGATGGAGTTAAGGCAGCGAAAAGACGGCTGATGCTCAACGGTGCTTGCAGGGAGGTACTGTAAGGCTTGTGAGCTGTGTGTGATAGATGCCATGCGCTTGGATGGTGATTGGAATGAAAATGAAATCACGCAGGGGGTTTTATTCTGCTTGCACTCTTCTGGAGAAAGAGTGAATGTTAGACAAATGGTGAATCTGTCAGTTTGGCAGTAACATCATGCATTTGCATCTCGCCGAGGGTGTTGCCCACTGCTTAGTTTTCTGCCTGTTTCACTAAGTCTCCTACTGTTCTTTCTAGTGGTGCTTTATTTCTTTCTTTTCACTCTCCCTTTGCTCTTTTCTGCTTTTCTTTGGCTGAGTTTCATCTCTTCAGGGATTCACACAGAGAAATCAATTTTGCCTGGCCCCTTTGCCTTTGGGAGGGAACATGGGCATATAAATATTCACATGCGGCTATTTCAGATCCTCAGCTTAGGGACTGGACTAGTGAATGAGCTGGTCTTCTGTTTGATCATGAAGCCCGCATGCATGTGTCTATGGATGATTTCTCTTTCTCCACGCATATTGCAATTCTTCTACTTCCTGGCTTAATTACTTCCTTCCTTAACTTCTCGTATTCTTGTCATCTCTTTTTCTTTTCTCCTCTATCACCTTCCTGTCATGACTTTGTGCTGTTTCATTCAACACTTTCTTCCATCCCTCTTTCCTTCTGTCATTTATCATTAGTCGTTCCTTGCCTCTTTTCTTTCCTTGGTCTTTCTCTCAGCACATACTTCCTTATTCTCTTCATCCTTAACTTTTTCCTTACAGTATTTTTCTTTCTTCCTTCAGAAATACATTCATTCATTCATTCCTTTTGTTTTCCTTAATGAGATCCTCCCTCTGTTTATCAATGTTGACTTCTGTTTCAGCTACAGCTTTGTTTTTCAAATGCACAGTGATACGGACTGTGAGAGCCGCACCTCTCCCCCTGCCCTAGCCGGCTGTCAGGCTGAATCTGCCAAAGCAGTGGACATGCACATATAGTACAAAAATACACAATGGAGTAGAGCGATTTAGTGCAGCACACTTTTGAATGAGTGCAAACAGTCAGAGCGATGTTGAACATGCTACCTCTCTATTTGACCTCGCCTTGGTCTGACACAAGACACCTCCCTCGCACCCTAACAGCTAATACAGCCGGACAGGTGTGTGTATTTGTGAGTTTGTGTGTGCGTGCCTACAGTCATTCTGATGTATATTTTATATGAGGCTGCTGAGTGTATGAGTGAAACTAGGACATGAAAGAGGCCAAACTATATCCTGGTTAAATGTGGGTATGTTTCTCTGCCAGCTGTAGAGTAGATGAATGTGTGTACTTATTTCGTTACCTTCATACTTTTTAACCATATATTTTCGTTTGACGGCCTTATCATTCATTCTCAGGGCTCATTGTGGAAGTCTGTCTATGAGCCACATACAGACATACGCTCACAGGCGGATGTGCCTGTGTGCTAACAAAAGGGAGGCAAACAAACACAGACCACCTCAGCCATTCGAGGACACTATCTGTTTAATGTCTTTTATAAACAGCTCTTGAGTCTGGCATTATTTGATAGCCACATACAAAACATTGGGGTCACAAAAAGGAAGACGGGAGAGGAAAAGAATAAGGAGATAGAAGGGGGGAGGGGGGAGCAACACGGGTGGAAGAGAAGGGAGCAAAGAAGGAGAGGGAGGGAGAGAATAAGGAGACAGGGAGGGAGGAGATGAGGTGAAGTGGGGAGGGAAAGACAAGGGGCTGAAGAGAAGGAGAGAAAAGAAAGGAGCAGGAGAAGGACAGTGCAATATATTTTTTATCTTGAATAAATCATCTAAAAAAAAGGGAAGAAATGAAAATAATAAGGATGATCACTTTATTTGGCCAAGTGTGAAAGGCAGCCATATGTGGTGCCAACTCACACACACACACACACACACACACACATTGCAGTGGTGTCCATGCACGATGCTGAGCAGGGAGCAACCTGCAGGTCAGTGTCTTTCCCAAGGACACTTCGACATGTGGACTGCAGGCACCGAGATTTGAGCCTCCAACCCTCTGGTTGGGAGACGACCGCTCTACCCACTGAACCACAGTTATTATTAATCATAATAAATATTAAAGTTTTAGCCTCTAGCTACCTGTTAAATTTTTAAGGAACTTTTGAGACACAACAGAGTGAGTTTCTCCTTTTTCTTTCTTTCTTTCTTTCTTTCTTTTTTTAACAAAAAAATCATTCTCACAGGAATAAACAGACACAGTTTACATCACCTCTGCACTAACAAGTTCACCAGTAGGGGTCTCTAATCCTACATGTCAGGAGAATGACACCAGTGACAGGCTTATGTTTGTCCCCAACATTTAAATAGATAGACATGAGGGGCTTAGCAGGAAAAATACACACAAACAGGGTACAAATTTGGCCCCTGCTACTGGTTTCCCATCCATACCAGGTATTTTAAGGTTGCCAGCAAACCAAACAAGTATACTTTTGTGCTTTTTGTCAGCATGTCATGATTTTAGCTTGTTAGCTAGGCCATCTTTTGCATACAATGGTAGCTTGTCTTAAAATAGAATTTATAACTTTGTAATGCTGTAAGAAAGAGAGACTTTTACTGACTAGTGAAGGTACCCGGATTGCCCATGTTTACCTGTACAGGTTTCACCTATTGTTATTGAGCACTTGAGACATTGGGTGAGTGACTCTGAAATAGTCCAGGTCTAAAGTCAGAGCCCAGACAGCATCCGTGGTGCTCAGCTCTAGGGTGTGAAAGCCATGGACTGACAAGGGTTTGTAGTTCCTGGAACAGGAAGGCTGTGAAGGTGATTGATCAGGCTTTGTTAGGGGTGTATGTGCTTGAACTGTTTCAGATCATGGTTCAGGGTGCCGCATCCCAACATCCTCTCTGTCCTTGTTATTTCCTGAAGAAGAACCACAACCCTCAGGAATTTGATCCTTGGACATAGCAGCATTAAAACCCAACTCTCCAGTCAGGGCTTAGAGAATGATAAGTCCATCTGTTTTGGAGTTCACTAAACACCAGACAGGATAAACAAAGATATTCTGTAGCAGTTTAAGTCCTTTTGCCCTGTGGTGGTCCTCACAGATAGTGAACTGCTCTTGTTTTCCAGGTTCAGTAATTTGGTTAGACCATTGCTGGAGATATATAGCGGTGCTGTGGTGGTCATCAGTGCTCTTCCTTGATTGTAGGGCTTCTTTCCAGCATTTGAAACCATCCTGTGACTATTTAGATAAAATCATCTCTGCTTGAAAGATATTTTTCCATTAGCCATGATTGGACCTTAGCTTTTACTTGCCCTGCATGAGCTGACCTTTCTCACTCATTGAGGTGTCTGTTTTGTAGCCAGTGATCTCGAAGAGTGAATGAAAAGGTCTCATACTGTACCTTCATAACTTGTCCTCATCGGCCACCAGGCTTTCCATTAGGCACTCTTGCAAACTAGCTTCATTCTACCTGCATGGCTTTTGTGTGTGTGTGTTTTTTTCCCATTTGTTTTTTTTATTCTTTTTTGCTTTTTTTATACACTCATTCAAACACAGAACTTGTTCAATCACACACACATTTACATTGACTGTGACCAGTTGGCTCATATGACTGGTTAGTTTTGAATGGCTTTTAATCTGATGGGATGCCAGGGAAAAAGACAAATTTTAATATGAATAATTTGAAAAATTACCAGTTACACAGAGGTGTCACAATTCTACTGGTGTTTTTTAAAAGCCAAGGATAGAGATGTACATTAAAACAGATTCACTAGGTCGACATGAAAGTAAAACCACTATATTAGTAGACACAATATAGTGGTAGTTATTTTACTGCCATTTGTGTCTGCAGTTTTTTTGGTTCTGGATTTTAAGGTGCTGTTGAGTGAGCAGTGTGATGGTTATGAATGACTGTGCCATTGTCTCAGTGTGAGGGACAGATGGAAGGTGTCAAAAGGGTCAATCTGTTTCAGTCTGTATTTCATGTTCTTTTCACAATTTCAGTAGTTGAATGAATCAGTGGATTGTCATTTTGTGTGGCTGTACAGTTCTCATAAGTACATAAATTCAGTGAAGCAATCAATCCCACAGAGACAAATGCAGAGTTTTCCTGTTGTTTCTCTTGGTGACATCATCAGAGCAATGGGTTATATAGTTTCCCATGACTTCCATCTTTTGATTATGACTTGTAAAGATCCCGGCCTTAATACCGCAGGGATACTTTGACAGTAGATATTTGATAATGTACTTTTTACACAGTCATGTACACACACAGTTTTGCACACATGCCTCATTTAGAGCCAGGGCAACGTGGTTCAGGAGAATGAATCATAGGGTTACATCACCAGCACAAAAGTGGCCATTCCCTGTCTCAGCGCAGGATCACAGAGTTAAGTGACAGCAGCAGAGCTGATGAGAAACAGAGAATAAAATTTGCAAGGTTTAACCTTGCTTTATTATTAACTCTTTGGACCCCAATTGGTGGGCCGACAGAAGTTCTAGGAATGCACTTGTTCTTCCTCCTTGCAGTTGCAGACAGATCATATTTACCTCTGTCTGGAGTATAGTCATTCTCATCCCCCTCCTCTAGTACCTGCACCTCATTGAGTCCCCATTTTGCCTTGCGGCCCCGGCGGGTGCAGTTTCTACGACCTCCCTTAGGTGGTCGTGGCAAGGGTGAGGGTGAAGGCAAGCTGTATTGGTCCCCATGGGGCAGGTATGGCCTCTGGTGGTGGTTGTGATGGTTTCTGTGACGATTTAGGTGGTTCAAAGACTCTCCGTGCTCCATCTCCCCTCCTGGGGTACCATGTGCATGAACGTCGCTTGACTTGCAACTGGGCAGCTCATCCTTCTTCAGCGTTTTCAGGTCCTTCCCCATCAGCTCTGGTGGTGAAACACACATCAGAGAGGAGGTGGAGCCTCTGAATCTCCTCAGCCAATCCCAAAGGGACAGGGCCTTGCAGTCGCACTCCCAGGGGTTGTCATTAAGTCGTAGGTACTCCAGGGCTGGCAGCAGAGTCAAGCTGGCGCCAGATAGCTCCGTCAGGGAATTATTAAACAGGTACAGGGTGGTGAGGCGCCGCAGGTCATGGAAAGCCTGGCGGTCAACCCACTGGATTCGGTTCTGGTGGAGAAGCAGGCGGTCTAGGACTCCCAGACCACGGAAGGTGTTCTGGCGAAGGCTCCATAGTTTATTACCATGCAAGAAGAGATGACTGAGGTTGAGTAGGTCGATGAACAGGTCATCCTCCAGAAACTCTAACTGGTTATCCTGCCAGGATGTAGAGGAAAGGTAAAAACAGAACATTAAAACTGGGTGCAGTGCATTACAATGGATGCCACTTTGATTAATTCATGAGTAGTTTTGCATGCATTCGTTGTGTTGTAATATATTGTTACTTGAAGAGACTTTGTTGTAGTAACACTAATTTCAGCAGTAGTTAGTCCTTGTATGACATGTAGCTCAGGTCTGGTGTCGCGCAAGAAACTAAACATTACAGTATTATCCATTATACAACTCAAAGAGTAGGTTTATCTTGTCACACAGAATACATTGTACAGGAAATATCTAGACTAAGGAATTATGATGACCTGTACAGCTTCCATGTGGCAGTACAGTGTCTAGAGAAAGCAGTAAGAAATGTAGGGGTAAATGAATTTCTTCCCCCTTTTAAATGGTGCATGTGAGGTCGGGGATTTTGGTAACGGTATGTGGCCAATGACTGCAGGTGATATACTCATAACTATCTGTGATTTTGTCAATTTCAATTGTTTTTGCCATCAGTAATTTTCTTATGAGATCCTTTTCTTCTTAAATCCACCATATGATTCCTCGATTTCGGTTCCTGGAGGTTACTTCAATGTGAGAGCTGCTTTGTGGTACTTTCCTTGCACTCAGGGTAACAGCTGGCATTTGATCAGTGTTCAGTTCATAGGCAGCAAGTGCAGAGCCAGGCTGACAGATTACACCATAATGTGATTGTGGTGCAGATGCAATATACATTACAGATAAAAGGAGGCTGTCATCCACATACCTGTAGGTAGAGATACTGGAGATTATGGAGGCCCGCAAAGATCCCTGGAGGCAGGGTGATCAGGCCACAGTGGTATAGGTGCAAGGCGTGTAGCCGACCCAGCCCCAGGAACGTGTCTGAAGCAACGGCCTTGAGGTGACGGTTGTCCCCAAGATCAAGCTCCTCCAGGCGGTCAAAGCCGTGGAAAGTGGACGGTTGTATGTAGGAGATGTTGTTGGAATAAAGCCACAACATAGTGGTGGTGGGCGAGAAGTGGCCACGAAG
>NW_018128079.1:646723-648101 GCF_001952655.1 Monopterus albus | reverse complement strand
TGCTAGGTGAAGTGTAGCAGATGCAGTGGCGAGGGCAGGGCAGAGAGAGATCCAAGCCACACAACACCAGCAGTAACTCCACCCCACCATAACCTGAGAGAAGAGAGGAAGTGGGAAAACAGTGGGAGAGAGGGACAAGCAGAATTAATTCATACAGTGGCGCTTCTTTTATCAGACACATCTTGAATGAAACACTTATTGCTTTCAGTTTACAAGAACAGCACTGGGCATGGTTCAGTGCAGACAAATAGCACTGACATAAATCTCTTAAAAACATTGCACACAAACATTTATATAGTTTTTCATTAGCATATTTTTCAGTCATTCCTAAACTACCCTCTTTACCCTTAACCTTCACCTTATTCTTCATCATTATCTTAAACTGTTTCAAAACCCAAAGTATAAACTCAGACAACCATTTTTTTCACAGCTTGCAAAACCTTAGTCCTACACCATAACCAAACAGATGCATAAAAACACTACACAGATAAACACTTGTCAGAGCAAGGTGTGCGGTCTTGTCTGTTTTTGTTGTGGGGTAGTATGACTGTCACCGAGATATGTGGTTGCACCCATTTTTATTCAGATGTTTCTTGGTTTAATCTTGTTGATACGGCACGCAGACATACACAGCATCCCATCACACACCACACACTGTTACATTGTTTGGCTATCTTCTAAGGCGACAGAAAATCGATGTTTCCCCTGCTTACAAGTGAACACGCATCTCAGCTGTAATACATTCCCACAATAAGGGAAACTGAGAAAAGAGGCAGAGAGACAGTGGAGGATGAAGCGGGAATCATCTGCAGCGTGTCTGTGAAGTGGATATTACTTTTTTTCTGATTCCCCTCGTCTCACTGCTTATTTGTTTTTCTAGCCTTGGATCGTTCCAGTGCTATTGTAGGGTCAGAGAAAAAGAAAAGGCTAAAGGAAAAATAGCTGCGGGTGGAGACATGTTGATCCACAGCAGACAGAGATGCAGCTCATTATGAACATCATGTGCTGAAGTGTGTCTAACCTTGTGTGTGTGTCAGTGAGTTGAACAGATGTGCTGAACAGATGTCAGGTTGACCAGGGCACTCTGTGAAGAGCGTGTTCTGAAATGTTATTAGAGGACAGAGCAGTGTTACCCCATGTTGTACAAATGTGTCCATAAAGCTCTGTGCACTTTGTTTGTCAGTGTGTTTCTCTATATGTGTGACATTTTCTCTCAGACAGCGCCCGTTGTATTTGACAAGGCGGACCTTTCCATCAAAAAAAGTCATAGAAAATGCTCAACAGCTGTCGTCATGGCAGCCCAACTTCTGTCTGCTTGTACCAGCAGCAAATCAATACTGTGCAATCCTCTTTAATGCCGTTTGAATTAATGAATTTT
>NW_018128079.1:579717-646696 GCF_001952655.1 Monopterus albus | reverse complement strand
TGTATTGTTTTTACTAATTGTGAATAACGAATAAGCATCATTTAAAATGGAATACAATCAATGCATGAAACATGAAAAACAAACATTTCTAAGATGTGTGAGTAAAACAAAACATTTTTATGGTGAACATTATTTACAAAGTGTCTATTAAATTTATTTATTTATTATATTCACTTAGGCTAATGGCATGGCTTGGAATAGTGGTATCATCTTGTTAGTAAGAGATCTTTTGCTTCAAATGCTACATATTTGCGCTGATCCTGTAGGTTTGTTGGGTTGGAGGAGAGTTGAATAATTAATATTAAACAATGAATAATTCACATTTATTATTAATACATATGCTGAAGAATTCTTTATGCCACTCCAGTCTAACCTAGACTTTTCCCTTTCCTCCCCATCACCTTTTTTCTCACAGTCTATTTGTGAAACACTGTTGTTTTAAGCTTTAATATACAGTGTGGATCTAGACCTTCAGGGTATCAAAATGATTTTATTCCTCTGTTCTTTCCTGCTCTTCCTCCTGTGTCTCCTTCCTCCAGAACATTTACACTTCCTTTTCCTCCACAGCTTTATCTTCATATGCTGCTCTGTCCTGCCTGCTGTCTCTTAATTAGCTGTAAAGCTACTATTTACTACTTTGTGTACGTGAATGTGTAAAACCATAGCTGCTGTATATGCGTGTCTATATGTATTTGTGACCTTGTGTCCTTGTTTTTGTTACTGTGAGAATCACTTGATAGTGTTGCCTTAGCTGTATTTTCTTAGCTAAACAGGAGCTTGCTGAAAACATTTGCCTCAAGTTTTACTATTTTATGTACTCTGAACTTCTAACTTGTATTTCAAGTGGCAGTTTAGCTTTACTTTGCTGTTAAGTGAACATCACCATTCCCTTGACAAAAGGCCAGTGGGAGTGTTCCATAGCCTTTTGGATTATTGCACAAAATAAGCTCTGTGACAAACATAGGTTTATGACACTTACACATTTTGTTCAGCAACATAATCTTCACAACTGACGCTCACTTTTATGATTTTTGAAGCCCAAATCCAATCAGCAGACGCACAAAGCGTCACCACTCCAGCTTCCAGCTTGTAATATGATTTATAGTGCTTATGTCTTCTACAAAATCCTTTCCTCTTAGTGTGACCTGATCTAGCTAGTGATCATGGCTATGCCAGTACGAATAGTTTGCAAGTGCGTGAGTTTAACAATAACAAGGTTGTAAAGGCGGACTAGTGAGTAGATGAGTCTCCGTGTGATGATGTAAAATCCCAGACAGCCTCTGTAGTCTCATGTAGCCACTTGTTAGCAGCCTCCTTTTTTAAGACATGTAAAAGCATAAAAAAATCACCAGTGGTGTATTTACTGATACTATATTTTATTCCATAGAAAAAAAAGTGACATTTTTTGGCCTTTGTCCAAAGACCTTTAAACCATTGGCTTCAGGGCGAGGGAACCAGAACTGCAAAAATGCTCTCACAGTGCTGGGTGTTTGGACTCGTTACAACACGACTCTTGATCTACAGTGTAGATAGAAACAAAGAAAACATCACTGATGAGTAGGGGTTTTCATATCTTGGTAGAGTGCTCTACACATCAGTGGTTCTGTAAAAAGTTGAGCATCATATGGTGTTGTCAGTTGTTAGTGCACGTTTACACTGTTAAACAATAGGGTGTTCCTACTTTTCCCACTTCAGCATGAGTCTGTTTGACACTAGGCCTATCTGTGATAGAGCCTCTGATGTTAGTTTTCAATTGCTTTTGCTTCCCCCTGAGTCTTTTTTCTTTGTATTTTCATTATTACTTTATATCTGACATTCTTCTTTCTCCCCTCTGCACTTTGCAATCACATCTCTCTGCTATTTATTGTGCAGTACAGTGTGTAGCCTACATGTATGTTTGGGGAAAATGAAAATCCCTAGCTGTGGTATGTTTGGGGAAAATGAAAATCCCTACACATGTACACATTTGAGCCATTTTGAGGAAAGTGTGTGCAAAATTTTGTACTTCTTTTTTTTTTGCAGATTAACTTTGAGTGTGTAAAGTTTCAGATTTAGAGATGGAAGTAATGATATTAGATAGCAAAGCTGCTGACTGCCATATGGCTCCTGACACCCGGGGCAGTAAATCTCCTACCATCATCCACTTTGCCAGACATGTGATTGCTTTTTTTCCCCTAGTAAACACTGAAAACTGTAATTCTTAGTACACTTAGACGTGTTAGCCTGTTTTTGAGGTGGAAAAACGGTGAACAGTGTAAAAAATTTACAGTATACAATCCATGAATGTTTAACTTTTTTGTGTTGTTTTCAGCACCAGTGAGAGAAACTCTCCAAACCTGCAACAGCAACAGCTTCTTGATACCTTGTTTTCAAATGTTTATAAATGTTTTCAAGCACTTAACTCCAAGTCAGCACATCCATGGATTTACTCCTGCAGATTGTTGACTGCCTTCAGCTCCACTGCACCAGCACAGCCGTGCATATATAAATAGATAACTAATTGCAAATCAGTAATTAGGCAAAGCATCAAGCTGACATTAAGCCAAGTCTCAAACCTGTAACAGCTCCCAGTAAGGAGCGTCAAGTTACATAAAAATCTGTTTCGCCAGTGATTCTTCATGATGCATTTCTTCATATGCTACTAGTCAAATAGGGAAATGAATCAGTGTTAGTTTCCATTAAAGTGATTTGTGTCTCGTGTGAGTCTCTGGTGAAGGGGCGTAATGTTTTAAAGCTCATTTGATACCTAACAACCTCTTAATATTGAGCTATTTTTAGTGATTCTTGTTAGCCAGGTGGTCTGTTGAACAAAGATGGAGAGCAGGTGAGCTGCAGCTTAATTGTCTTATGTTTGATCGTGGTAATCAAATTGGCAAAGTTGATTACTTGACCAAGGGAAAAGTGAAAAAGAGAGCAGTTAAATGAAAGAAATATTTTCTACAATACTCATCTCACCTAATATGAATAGCATATCACACCATAATTCTCCAAAATGACTGTGAACCTTAGTGCATATAAACACAGTATATTACCATGGGTATTAAACTGTTACAGTGGGGCACCCCAGAGGCCCCCTCCTTTTAATTAATGCAGGACAAACCAAATTCTGTGTGTGTGTGATATGGACCAAAAATCATATCCCAGTATTTTTAGGCTGAATGGTGATACATGATATACACTCACTGGCCACTTTATTAGGTACACCCTGTACAATTGTATGCAATTCAGCGCAAACACATCCACCTTAGCATCTGTGTTTATGAAGCTCAAAATGTTTGTTTTTGGTGAAATTGCCATAAATGTATAAATTCAATTAGATGTTTATTGTTGTGGTGTTGTACCGGACTACTTCATATTAGAGATGTGTGTTTTTCCTCCCCAGCTACATACATGAGAGGGTGAGAATATTAGGAACATTATTAAGAACGGCTAGCCGGGGTCCCATCCAAGCCATGGAAAACAGCCCTCAGACCCAAAGACAAAAATATTATATATAGAGAGGAGTGTCCACATACTTCTGACTACATCATGTAATGGGAGCCTCTGAAAAGTGATATTGTACTGTCTACAGTCAAAGATTTTGCTGCTCAAGTTTCAGCCTGATTGGATGATAATTACATGGGTGATGAATGGTGTCCTTTTGTCCTCTGGGTTTGTACAGGTGTGGCTTTCACTTTATACCAGTCCGTTTCAGACTCTCTCTCTTTTGCTCTGTGTCTCTGCCTGCATCTGTTTCCCACTGCTTGTCTAAATTTTCATCTTAGCCTCCCTGTTAGATATTTGTTGAAAGCTTCATCAAGCACAGCCAGGGTTCAATTACAAGAGCCATCTCCCTCTTCTGCCTCTCTGCCATCCTTCCACACCAGTCATCATGTGTGCACAGTAACAAACAGGCATAAAAGATAAAAAAAAACACAGGCACATAGACATTCTGCTTGTCAGGCCATTGTCACAGCTGTCTCCCAACTACAACATGGCATCTGGAGGAGACACCTGTCACTCACTCTGGCAAACACAAGAGAAGGTAGCAGAGGAGGGAATGGAAGAGGAAAGCAGGGGAGGCAGTGAGGGGAGGAATGGGCCATATCATACTCAAAGGGAACGAGGAGCTCTTAAAACATGAAAGCCGAGGCTAGGGAAGACTGGCTCAGCATGGCCATGTGGGAGGGAAGGACAGCAGAGCAAGTGAGACCTTTAGCTAAAAACGGATGATGGGTATGACAGGGATCTTGTGCAAAGCAAAGCCTGTTATATAGTTAGATGTTTAAAGGTCTGTCTGCTCTGCACCATAACTTCCAATAAACTCCCAACTAATTCTGACCTTCTGTGAGAGGAGTCAGATAATCACATGCAAATTGATTACACATAACACACTTGCACTTGCAGAGAGAGAACATTTAGTCACACTAAAACACGTATTCTCTTGCGCATCAAGGTAAACACACGCAGGCCGCAGGTGCATACAGACACAATCAACCCTAATTAAGCAGCAGTGGCAGGATTTAACCAGAAAAAATAAACAAATTAAAGCAAGAGCAAAACAGGCTGAAAAAGGAGAGAAATAAGCATGAGATCAGAGTGCAGGGGGGAGACAGCTAGCTCAAACATCCAGTATAGCTTCTGCTCCTCTGTTGTTGGTAGTTGATTTAGCTTAGCATAATCCCAAAGATCATTTACCATTGCTCATTCAAATGGTGATAAATCTCTGGCAGAGTTAATGAGAGATTTTAAATGGCCTCAAAGACACAGCTGAAACATCTCTGCAGTATATAAGCCTCCTTTTTCATGCAATATACTCTACTACTTCACCATTACATTCATCTTCGTATTGGAGATAAATCAGGTCGTCAGTGCTGCCGGCTCTGATTTTCTGTGACCTAGGAGTAATCGTCAAAGTTTCTTTTATTTAGTGTAAAAACCCACTTCTTTGACCCCAAACAAAGCTTACAAAGAAATCACTGGCTGAATGGGCAGAGTAGCAGTAACAGCTGTTTCTGTAAACAAACATGATAGTAGATTCCTGCCTTGATCCTTGATTCTATCTGTTTGCAGAGCAGTGTAAGAACAAAACTGCTGGAGAGTTTACACATTAAAATTTATCAAAATACTGTTTTAAATGTATTACTTTGATTTTTTTTTGTGTTGTATCCATGTTTTCTTCCATGTACAATTTGGGACAAGCTTTAGAATTGTTATTGTGTTAATTATTCATGGCATATGTCTGAAGCAAAAATGACAAACAGATTCTATTTGCAGTTTTTTTTTTAAATGAGAATAAGTGTTTAGATTTTGACTGCTGGTCAGAGAGCACAGTTTGAAGACATTGTATTTTCCCACTAGTTTCTGAGATTTTATAGGTCAGGTATATAGGATTTTCAACACCTGGCTTTCAAACTTTGGATGTTGTCCTTGAACACAACATCATTTTGAAAATTGTCCTTGCTTGCAAACCTGCAGTGTCAGATAAATGGCAATGAAGAGCTCACTGGATAACCTGGCAGCTTGTCTCCCCCTACAGTTGCTGAGTGTTATTGAGTTGCACCCAGTTGTTGTAAATACTAGTTGCGCTTTCATCCCTGCTCCTCATAGACAGTGGTACATGTGCATTTGTTTATAAGATGAAGCTATTACTGAACCATGAAAGACGACAAAGTAATATTACAGGATTTATTTTAAATTTATTGTGGCATCAAAGATGAACAGTCATAAAGAATAATGGATTGTTAGTTTTACTGAAATGCTGCTTGTATTTTTGAAGGGTTTGAATGTGGATGTGTATAATGGAATGAAACGTTGTTGGACATGATATAGGCTCTTATTACACATAATTGGGAAGTGCAATTTATTACAAGATGGCTGAGATGGGTTTGTTAGGCTGCACAAAGACTGACAAAACTTTCTGGGCTCAGATTGATTAATTTATTTTGGTGATGGGGGTGGATGACTTTTTACACCTGGAAAAAAAAACGACATTTCTGTGAGGCGGGGTGACATCGACAGTGTTGGAGCCTACGTTAAAGTATTTCATAAATAACATTAACAGAGAAGTACACTCTGTTGTGGTGTTAGCAGATGTCTACAGCTAATGTCAGGGCAGTAGCTATTAGCAGTTAGTAACCCTGACAGGGTTATTTTTAGCTCTTGCCAATGAGTAAAACCCAGTCTGATATTTATTCTTGTCTGGTCTTTTGCTCTCCCCTTTCCGCTTCTTCTTGGCTGTTGCTGGGCTCTGGTGATGCTCTAGTTCTGGGGGTGTGTTGTGTGTGTGTGTGTGTGTGTTGTTTTTAAACACATTTTAGCTGGATAGATCATAGCCATATAAATGTAGGTCTATGGGACAGATGTCTTCTGACTATACGCTGTCCTGAGTACTGCTGCGTGTGTGCTTTAGTCCATGTCCTGTTGCACAGCTTGTTAATCACAGTAGGTGATTGCAGCAAGTTAGTAAGTCCAAGCTTTAGTCCAGACTCCTGAGGATTGGAGGACACATAGTACTCTTAATGTGCAACTGGAACACCGGCATCCTCACCAACAGACTACTGTGCTCTGAACGAGATGTAGCTGCCTTCTAATAGAGTTAGCTTGGTCTCATAAGGAGCACTCACTCATATTAACACTCTAATAAAAATGCAATAAAGGCCCAGGGTTTCGTCTCTGTATGTAAGAATACTGAGCTTGCAGAAGGGTCTGGTGCCATAAAGGAAAATGCAGCTATCATGTGAGGTGGGAGGGACGCTCACCCAAAGTTACATAGTGCAGTAACAGATGATCTGGGCACACAGTGGCAACAGGAGAGCTGCCATTCACCTTATTAGACATTGGTCTGCCATCAAAATGATTTTGAGGTTGTTATTTTAATGTGAAAAAGTTATGTATTGTGACTTTAAGCAAGCTGATGTTCATACAGAAGCATGAACATCATTGGTTGCCATCAGGATGGAGTTCGAAACCTTACGATATGGTTTAGTATAGAAAACAGCCATTGTTAAAACACTGAAGTCTTATAAAGTTTGTGTTATAATAAGAAACTGCTAACTCTTTAGCATCAGTATCTTCAGCACAGCTGTGTTCTCCACCTTTCTCCAGCAGGGAATTAACGTGCTTAAAGTTGAGAGAAAAATCAATGTTCATTATCATGAGGCACTTTCAGTGGAACTTCATCTGTTTAACAAATCTGAGATGACCTGCTTGAAAGCTATCTTCCAAGGTATTTCTAGGTATTTTTGTAATTAGCGTGGGGCCTGTGTGGTCTATTTTCCACTGCCTGATACTCTCAGTGGTCTGACTCTCTGCTGCACCCCCCTCGGCCCCTGGACCAACATCTTGACATCTGTTGAGCACACAACATACTGGCCCATTAAATTATACACCCACTCAACTCGGATCAGGGTGAGCGCATACCTGTCTGTGTGTGTGGAGGAAGGAGACAGAGAGGCAGAGACACTGTGTGTGTGTGTGTGTGTGTCAGAGAGGGAGAAAAATGCAAAAATAACCTCTAGCCTCTTTGCATGCAGTAATTGGGTCATTTGAAAGGCTAAGCTTATCTCAACACTAATCAAGCTCTAATTATACTCAGAAAAACTTTGCCCGCCTCTCCCTCCTATATACACACATCCACTGACTCTCCACATGCATAATCAAGTGATGCAGGTCACAGTTTTCCCTATTTAACTCCTACCTATTAGTGGCAGAAGGATGTGTACATGCATACTGTACTGCCGCCGCTGCTCTCCTTCTCGTCCTGCCTCACTGAAACTATGACGATAACACAGACAGACAGGGTGACGTGTCAGTGGGAAATAGTCCATGTTTAGACCTTGATAAGGAGGTGTTGAACCTTCTCCTCAGGCATCAAAAACTAATTCATTCAGGCACGCAAGGACATAGGAAGCTCCTTAATCAACACAGATACATAATGTTCACTGTAAACGTATTATAGATTTAAGAATGGCAATTTGCAGCACAAAGGTTTATTTTGGAATTAAGAGATACTCAGATGCACAGCCATTTGCATTATCTCACCTTTTTTCTTTTCACAGTATATTACCAGAAGTATTACGAGTATCTGAGCTGCAACAATTGCTCACCAGTTACCGTAAACGGGGCTCTCTGTTTGAGTCCTCTCAAACCCAAAAGCATAATGTTTAGGTTCATGGGAATGTAAAATCTAGGTGAAAATTCTGCAGGTATTCTGTTAAAAAAAAAGTGACTAAAAACGAGCAACAGTGGAAATGTACTCTTCAGAACAATAACACACAAACAAGCATGCATGCCGTCACTAATACATAGATGTACTGTATATGCCCAGTGCAGCAAATAGACATCAATCACAGGAAGCTCACAGCTGATTGACCCTGATCTGTCTGAAGACATCTGCTGAGATGGTCTGTATGAATGTGTGTGCGTGTGTGTTTCTGTATGTTTGCGTCAACACACTCCGCAGTAGTTGTTGCTGAGCGCTGGCTGCCCCCCTGTGTCTTGCCATCACTGGATCTGGAATGTTTTTTTGGCAGATATCCTCAGTGGACAGTGGCAAGAAATGAGCCTGTCCAAAAAGCCAATGAGAGGAAGAAGAAAAAGTGCAAGCTGGGGGCGAGCTGGTCCTTCTCTTCATTTGTCCAGTTCCCCCAGCACAAGGAAAATCTCTCTTCCTGTTCTTGTGACTAAATCATTCCCTTTTCTGTACACTGCAGGTATGAATCACCCTTTGTCACCCTCCTCCGCTCTCCTCCCTGTTGTTTGTTTAGCTTCCCATCTGTCTCTATTACAAAGACTGTTAAAAGTACATCAGGACTTATTATTGCATAAATCTTTCATAGCAGTGACTGTCTGTGTTCTTGCACCTTGTTTCCACAGTATTTGCTTCTGAGGCTCTCAGAGCGAGAAATTTCAGTCATGCTTGTAAATCAGAGGCGCGCAGATTGAAGGAAAACAAAAGAGGAAGGAGGCAGAAGGCGAATGGGTGAAATGAAGGGTTACATGTCCAAATATTCAAAATGACAAGCGCAAAGAGCGAATTCAGTGCAGCGACATGTCCGAGGGATCATCTGTCACCAGGCTGTTTTATCACATAACATGTTGTAACTGCAAACTCGCCTTTGACTGAGCCAGTCACAGGGGGTGGGGTGGGGGCTGGCATCAGTTCTTTCCATAAACGGGCTCCCCGTGGAGAATGATTTTAAGCACTATAGAACTGTCACCACTTGATGCAGTCGGTTTCGTTCCAAAATGAGTTATCCAGCAGCTGACAAATGCGAGACCTACAGTAACACAATGATTAATGACTTGAGAGCACAACTACATATACAGTATACTGTGCTGGAATGAAATTGCTGGATCAAGCCCCTCCATCTAAATCCAGGTTGTCAAACTGAACTGTTTCTAATAGCTTTCAACTGGCAGCAGTTCAGCTGTTTTCACAACACCATTAGCATGAGATTAGTGTAGCAAAGTGCTACACTTCCCCTTCAGCCTGAATTTTCTTGTTGACATTTTTCACACCATGTCACTGGAGGAAAATACATCCAGGTGGAATGACAGAGAAATGGCACAGAGGAGACATCAGTCAGGAAATATGAGGCCGGTGGAAGGAAGGGAAAGGATGTATGAGGTGAGAACAGAAGGAGGTGTCAGCTTTTCTCCATCAGCTAAAGAGAGATTGATGAAGCAGCATGGAAGGAAGAGCATGTCGGTGGAACTCCGTCGACCAGTCATCGGATCTGGCTACTCTGAAGGTTACTGGTTAAACAACGCCATCAGTCATGATGTTTGGCTTCTGTGAAAGTTAGACTCATCTGGAAATGTTTCATCTTCTTCTGTTTTCTATTTTGTTATAATGGCCCCTTTGTTTTCCTCTGTGGTTCCTGTGAGTTTGTGTTCTCTCTTTTTCTCACCTGTCACTTCATTTTGATCATGAATCTTTTTTGCTGTCCCAGTTTGGAGGTCCTGTTTTATTTTTAATGAGATAAGAATATAGAAGTTGTAAAATACTCACCGCCTGTAGGATTGAAACGTGACTCTGTAAAGTTTGTAGCCTGCTCCTCTCTGTAAGACCTGCCACAGATTTACCGAAGTTACACTGGATTTCAGTGGTGACTCAGCAAGAAAACAATTTGAACCAAACTGTAGATGCTCACTGTAAATCATAACATATCCTATTTGGACCTAGGAAGAGGCAATACACAACTTAAATTTTTGCTGTATTTTTGTTGTGAACAAACTATAAATGTAAACATCATAGTAAGAAAATAATACATTTTATGTAGCCTGGCCAAAGGAAGATTTCCATCCAGATGATAGGATATGGTGGGAAACTGTCCATCCATCCATTATCTGTACCGCTTATTCCTGTACTGCCTGTTAAAAGTGCCAAAAATGTTAGCATTTGATAGCTACAAGCTAGGCACCTCATCACTAAGGAAAGAGCTGCAGTAGCCTAGGTGCTGCATCAGTCTACAGATAGGCTACTTTTCCAAGAACACAACTCTCGAGCACTTTAAAATGAGTGGCCGCGTAGCTTAAAGCCTGTTTTAATTACAGGTATGGGTCGGGTCACGGCTCTTACATTAACGGGATGGGTCATGTTTGGATTTTATTTAGAGACAACTGTGGGCTAATGGGTGGGGGTCTAATACGCAGCTTTGCGAGTGCAGGCTTGCAAAATCAGACCTGTGCAGGACTGCCTGAGACAGCCCTTTAAAGGTGTATCATAAACTGAGGACTGGCCAGAATGTCCTCACTCCCATAGTATAAAAGTGAATTTGGTCCTGATGGTGTATAGCCATATGAGTACATACATATGCATGGACACAGGCTCTTCAACATGAGTAGTGATTCAGGATTTCAGACATTTTAATTGAGGCATTGTGACGCCACTGTCTCCTGCACCTGCAGCGAGTCATGGGGAGAGAAGCGTACCTCCAGTGCATTGTGTCCCTGATCTGTTCCAGCAGAGGAGCAACAGCGCCCATCACAACTCCAGAAATGGTTTGATTTTCTTTCTCAAGGCCACACACAGAAACATAAAAACATCCATTCATAGGCACACATGAACACACCCATACTAATATACACACATCAGTACGCTGCAGTGTAACCCCCGCAGACACACACACAACACTACATCCATGGTTATATGCTCAGAAGCCCGCACTGCTCCCACAAACTTGTCCTACTTGCATGCTTTCATAAACACATCATCCCACACACACACACACATATATTGTACATCACACTTAAACCTCTCTCACACACATACAGATGCACACACTGGTTGGAAATGAATTATGAATTCATAACTCTGGCTACAGCATATCCTCCTTCTCAACTCGGTACAGTATGTCCATCCACTGCATCCAGCTTCTCCTTGGCTACATAATCCTTTCAATTTCTCACTCATTTTGAGCCATCTTCCTCTGACCGCTCCCTTCACTCTGTCTCCAGTGCTTCTCCTTCTCTTCCTCCTCCTCTTCGTCCTCCATCTCCTCCTCCTCTACTCCTCTGACTGGGTTGACCTGTGCAGTGTGACTCTGAATTCTGATGCTTCATTTGTGAAGTGGTGCATTTCAGGATTTTTTTAAAAATGGGTGATGTGATGTGTCTGTATGTGCAAGACAGAATTAGTGGAAATTGATAGTGTGTGCGTGTGGATTTGTTTCTCTCTCTGTGTGTGAGATTCTTTAACTTTGTTTTTGAGCCTGATCATATGGAAAACTGCTGCATCTCTTTTTTGTTTAACACCCTTTTTGTGTTGGCAAATGACAAAACACTTGATCACAGCCTAAGTCGGTTGAACCTTCCTTCTGTTCCTCTTTGCTCACCATAATCATCTACATTGCTTCAATACAGCTGAACTCACAATGTGGTCATTCTCATAAACTACTTATTAAGTACAGGCAACCAGTATTTACTGTGCTGCTGCACCAAGGCATCAATGAAATATTCATTTTATGATTGCAAATGAATGACAACAGCTGTGCCATGTAATCAGTTATATTGACATTTAAAATGAGTGATCACGGAAAAGGTTAGAGGAGATAGAAATTTGGCTTTTTAACTTTACTGCCACACAGCTCCTGACTATGCACCATCATCATATTTCAAAGCATCTTCTTCCTATAATGAGGCGCCTAAGTTTTAATATTTAAACTTTATAGAAGCTGTTAGAGGATTAATCAATTATTCTGAAATTGTTCTCACTGTTGATTAATCATGTCAGTCATTTTCTGCCAAATGTTTAGTTTCAGCCGTGATGGTTAGTGCTGCCACCTCACAGCAAGAGGGTTCCGTGTTCGAGCTTGGGCCGACCCGGGGCCTTTCTGTGTGGTGTTTGCATGTTGCCCCTGTGCCTGTGTTGGTTCTCTTCGGGTGCTCTGGCTTCCTCCCAGTCTAAAGACAGGCAGCTTCTCTCCCTCAACTGTGGTTCAGTGGGTAGAGCAGACGTCTCCCAACTGGAGGGTCGGAGGCTCAAATCACGGTGCCTGCAGTCCACGTGTCGAAGTGTCCTTGGGCAAGACCCCGATGGTTAGAGCCATCGGTTGAGTTGGCGCCGCAGATGGCTGCCTCGGTTCTGTACCAGAAACAAATTCCTTGTGTGTAACATACTTGGCCAAATAAAGGTGATTATCCTTATGCAGCTTAAGTTGATTGGTGGATCTAAAGTGTCAGCCCTGTGATAGACTTGTGACCTGTCCAAAGCGTACCCTGCCTCTCAATCAGTTCAGCTGGGATTGGCTCCAGCACCCCCCACAGCCCTCTTCAGGATAAACAGTATAGCTGATAGACGGATGTTTGGTTTCAGTGTTCTTTGTTCCTTTTCCTTGTCATGCATAATAGTAAACTCTGTGATACTTTTAGGTTTTAGTCTGCTGGCAAAACAAGAAATGTAGCTATGTTGCCTCCTGAGAAATTATAATGTGCATTTCTCACTATTTTCAGACATTTTATCAAAAAAAAAAATCTGAGAAAATAATTGGTGAATAAATTGATAATGAAAATGGTTGGTTTCAGTCCAATCGTGGGTAGTGTCCAGCATGGAAAAAGGACATATTTTAAATGGTATTTCAGATTGCTGTGCTGCTGATTTGTGTCGAACACATAATGAAGTACATGTATTTGAGGAGCTTACTGTGTTAAACAAACAACACATTTCTCAGTGTAGAATCCATCCATCTATCCATTATTTATACCATTTATCCTGAAAAGGGTCATGGAAGGGGGACTGGAACAATCTCATCTGACACTGGGCGAGAGGCGAGGTCCATCCTGGGCAGGTCGCCAGTCTATCACAGAGCTGACACTTAAAGACACACACCCACACTCACTCCGCAGTGTAGCATATTTGGAAAAAAAAGAAAAAGTTGATACTGTCCCCCCTGCCCTACTGAGGAGAATGAGTGATAAATTATACTGGGGAATAAATGCTAATGTAGATGTTTGTGTGTATATACTCTGTATGTGTATGAGAAAGAGAGAGATATTAGTCATTTCCCCTCCAACTAGTAGAGGGTTAGTGGGCAGTGTGTGTGCGTCTTTGCATGTGCGCTCATGCATTTTACAAATGCCACTTTCTACTGGCAGCTTATGGCGGTCCTGAAGACAAATACACACAAACACACACATACAAGGTTGTTAATAATTGTTCTCTGCTGCAGGGTTTTGCATGATGATAAAGTGTCTCACTGCACCGAGGTAAACTGTATGCCACCATCTCCCCCACCACATCGTACACACACACACACACACACACACACTGACACAAACCCAAATTTCTCTCTTGCTCTTTATCTGTTTGTCTGTCTCTGCCTCAATTAGAGCCCATATGCTAGAAGGCCCCCAGCTCTCCATGTGCTTCTTTTGAAGTGAAGTAGATTAAAAAAACAAACGTTTGGAAAACCATAAATGAACACTTGCAGGGCTGAGAATAGGAGAACACACACGTACACTTATTAACATGCACTGACACTCTCACAGAGATATATGCGTACAAAAACACTCAGATCGCAGTACAGATGTTAATAAATTCATCAGTGTGCATCTAAAAACAAAAGCGCACACACACATTGTTTGAGTCCATCTGACCTCTGCCTGTTTCACAAATGTACAGTATGATGCTTGTGCCAACAGACAGGTAGAAGTAGAAAAAAACTACGAGTGGCCAACTGAATGTCCTCAGGAAAAAAAATTATTCCCTGCTGACTGTAGAGCAGATTTGGGAAATTGGATTTAGAATTTTGTCTATTTCTTTAATACCACAGAAGTCTCTGCTCAGTGTATTCACCGTACAGGAATTTCTTACCTGTAGTGCTGTGTATTGTCTGTCGCTGTCTGGTTGGCCCTTATAAAACATACACAGCGATTACACTCTGACTTTGCAGAATGCACGTAACAGGATGGACACACTCCGGCACGTAGATGCTGCTGCACAAGCGCATGTGCGTGAACTTCCCCCAACACCTGGTATTTACATCCCATCCCATAGGACCCTGGGATCACCCGCACATCACTCAACAGCTAAGTAATTAACAACAATACTTCTCAGCTGGGAGGGTGAGACAAACCACATACACACAAACATGTACACACATAAGGTAGGAGATAGGCTCCGACAAAAAAAAGATGCATAGACTGAAATAATGCAAAAGCCTGTAGTCAATTTCAACTCATCTTAAAGGATTATTCCACTTCATTATAACTTTAATTCCCATTGGTATCAAGTTGTGATTATCCATGAAGTGCAACCTCCTTTAATTATTGTTGCTATGGCTACTCTTGAAGTCCACATATGCAGTTTAGAATAACCATCCAACATTTGCAGTAAGTTTTCTGTTGTTCTGGGATTGATTTGTACTTTTCAGACCAAAGTACGTTCATCTCTAGGAGACAGAACACATCCCCTTCCTGACTCGTATGATGGTTGTGTTGTCCCATGGTGTTTATACTTGTGTAGTATTGTTTGTACAGATGAATGTGGCACCTTCAGGTGTTTGGACATTGCTCCCAAAAATGAACCAGACTTTTGGAGGTCCACAGTTTTTTTTATAGATCCAGAAAAATTACTTGTGTCATACATAAAGTACATGTCCTAACCAACTTTCCAAAATGAGAGTTGGTTAACATGACATCTGTGGAGTGGTTAAAAAAAGTCAGTTTTAATGACTTCAACCTAAGTGTATGTAAACTACTGACTTCAACTCTAATTAGACAGCTGAATGAAAACTGTCTGACAGAGTAGCAATCTAGAATGAGTGGGTTTGGGAAACTCTGGTGCACATATTGAGACTACAGTACCTCCATAGAACACTGCTGACAGGACCGACGTCTCCTCTCTGACTACATTTACATGGTCACCAGAAAACTGTAGGATACTGGGAGACAAAATGGACTAATCTTCAGAATCCTCCTGGAGTTTACAAGGATGTAAAGTAAAGGTTCAAAATTGGTGGTAATCAGGTTCCCGATAATCACAGAGAAAACCCTGGTTTTAAATATCAGATATACAGTAGTATGTCAATATTCTTTAAAATGTAAAATAATACTAGTCATTTTTATTGTAATTGGAGAACTATTTCCTCACTCATTTTAAGATGTGGTCATTAAGTGTCATATCTCCTTGATCAGTTCAGCTTGTTTTTTTGTTTGTTTGTTTTATGCTATTGGCCAAATATGCACTTGTTTGTAACTTTTGAAAAAGAAGCTTTTGGTGTTGGATCACATTCCAGTACATTAATATAAAAGGTCTAAACAAACAAAAGTAGAGTAGGTGAGATGCAGATATCCTTTATGTCCTTGGCTCATGCAGTGTTAATTTACACCTAAGCAAACCATCTTCCGTTAAACCCACACTGCATATGTCCAGTGCCTGTTCTCCACACTAAGGGCTGTAAAATGTGGATTTTTGCCATAAAGTGAGAAATTTAATTAGGTGAGATTGAACTAGGTTGGTTTTACTATATGTAATCCTGCTTTCTGAGACAATGGAGCATTTACAAATTTGGTAGATTTTAAATTCTTCAGTTTTTTTAAGCTAAATATCTTAGTACTTGTTCTCATCATCTGATATGTGCAGTAAACTGATTTAGTTTTTATTACTACATAGAAGCTTTAGGTTCTTTTTCCTTGCTTAAGTCCATGTTAAGTTTTTGTGTTCTTTTGTTCTGGGCAGCTTTTTTCAACTCTCTAAAATGAAGTCTAATGTATTTGCAATGTGTGTTGTAGTCAAAGCTCAGTGGCTCACCACTGCACTTTAGTGTGTGAGGCAGAGCTGCCCTTATGGAGATCCTAAAATACTGCACAGTGGGTTTTCTGCCTAGAGACAGACACACAAAGATTAAGTAAGAGAATAAAGATTATGAAGGGAGAACAGCACAGCAGAAGGCAGGATGGGCCTGAATGAATAATAGGCAATCCATAATGGATGACAAGTTGACCAAGTTCTTTCTCTTTTCCTCTCTCCTGTTCTCCCTCCCTTTGCTTTTTTGTTTTCTCCTCTTTCCTCTGTGCTCCACTCTCACTGTTGACACCATGTCACTGCTTTGAGGCACATGTTCTCGAAGATGATGGCGACTGCCATCCTCCCCTGAGCCTCTTAGCTGCCTTTGGAAGAGAGCCACTTTGCTTTACGGGCCTCTCAAATCTCCTGGAGACATTCCCTCTTCTCTTCTCCAAAAATTCTGATTAGACAACAAGAGATATAAAAAAAAAAGAGAGAGAGGAATGGGTGGGGTGAGACAGAAGGGAAAAATAACTGGAATAATGAAGCAAACACTCAGATTTTCACAAGAATGTAAGACAGGAAACTGTGTAAATGAGAAGACTCTGGGGTGCAGCTTGTGGCACCTGTTTATGCTCTCTTGCCAAGCAATGTCATTATCCACCTAGAAAAGATGGATAAAGACACAGCGAATCATTCAATTAGCCAGACCTTTAACACAGCTGTAAAAACGTATTTAGTCTTGTCTCCACATTTTTGCAGTGGGTAAACAAGAGGAATAGACACTACAATAATCTGTTAAGTTTGAGTTCTGTTGTGTGTTTACCAAATTTGCTCATTGTCGGTCATAAATGCACGTACCTGTTCTGAGAAAGCTATGCCGCATGACTTGCCATGCTTGGTAGCGAGCAGGACGGTGCAGCTCCATGTTGTTTTGTCTTTAACAGCTGTGTTGGCTGTAAGCTTCTAAGCTGGTTTTCCCATTGTGCCACTCCCAGCATTACACAGACCTCCTACAGTGTTTCTCTGGGAAGTTTATTGTACACATCAAAACACTGAGCTTGACCGTATTATGACAGGGGGAGAGCTGTAAAAATAGCCAGGCAAACATCTACAGCCTCTCTCTGCTTTGTGTGGTGGTATTTGAGACTGACTCCACCTTGTTGTTGAGACAGAAAAGAGGCACGCACAGGCTCTTTTTGCATAGATCAGATTCGTGCTTATTAAGTGAGAGTAAACACAGTGAGGAATGGAAAAGATTTGATATAGGAGATAAGAAAAACACATGTAAAACGAGGGCTTAAAGAAAAAACAGCTAAGAGCTGATTTCTTTTTCCACATTGACTTCTTCCCTCTTGGTGCAGCTGCTGTGCAGGACTCAGCTGGGATCCAAATCACATCACTCTGGGATCTGCTCAGTTTTTCCATCACTTCATCTTAGACCACACCATCTGAGCACACGGTCGCTTTTATTTACAAAGGAAAACAAAAATTAGAACCTCGTTTTGCCATTTCGGTTTAGTTTGATCTATGCTCATCATCTTTCAGATGTAAAACACATGAACTCTCTCTCTCTCTCTCTCCCTCTCAGTACAACAAATGCCTGCAAGGATGTCAGCTGAAATATTTAACACAGCTCTCTCTGAATCCACACTCAGCATACAAGCAGCAGCATCAACTGCACTCCTGACAATGTTGATGCCATCTCTGCTGTAGTGAGCACACTGCCAGTCGCTAATTGGCATCCTTCAAGGTTTATAAGATCACAGCTTGATTTTAAAATATATATGACTTTGTTTTTCAGTTGCTGTGTCTTGACTGCGACCAGGACACTGCAGCAGCAACAACATATGAGGCACAGTTAAGTCAATATTCCAGTGAAAGCGAAAGCATTCTTTACTGAAATGTGAACAAAAATTCGAGTCACTCTTCACAGCTGGAGCCTCTGGCTAGATGAAAAAATAATTTAGTTTGTTTTGCACACATTTACAATGACAACTGAAACAGTGTTTTTTTTTTTTCATGCCAAACAATGACATTATAACAATGTAATAATTCCTGCACAGTATATGTTTCCCATGATGGACAGGGGATTTTTGCCGTCTGTTTAAACAGAAGTGAAAGGGTTTTTATATTTATTATAAATTTTTCTATATAAAATCCTGCACACTATTAAATTAGTACCAAGCCCCTAGCCTCCAGATATTTTGTTTTATACCATGGTATGCCCATAGTTATCCCTGTGCAGCCTTATAAGAAAATTCCTTCAAGAAAATCAGCTAGAGCCCCTAATTAGCTCAGTGCTTTAATGATGTCTGAATGGTTCCTCAAGCAATGCAATCACGTGCAGAAGGGGGCTCTAGAAACATGACCTTTGTTAACACGAGTTGGCACAGACAGCACCACCCCACAGAGATGTTAGCATTGTTAAAAACACAAAGCAAGCAGATCCATGTACATACACCAACAGGAGTGCAAATTTACACATTACATGCCAGTTAAGTCCCTTTTTAGTTATTCTCACATGGCTGCCATTTTTGTTATTAGATGTGGAGTGCAGACACACGGCGAGATGTTGGGCAGAAGCTGCAGTGACAGTGTTTTCCTACATAAAGTATGAGATCCAAACATACAATTAAACTTCCACTGACTTCACAAGAATGTGTGTGTGTGAGATGCAGTTTGACGGACAGCCGAGGTAATTATAGCTCCACAGTGGCAGTAACCCCTACGCAACCTCTCAGGCTGAGTCCTCGCACCCTGGCACTGATGAACCCAAGCACCGAGGTTAATACCAAGATGTACACTTCTTCTGTTGAGAATATACCTACTAAATGACCGGGGCAGGAGAGAAAGACAGAGAGAGCGAGAAAGGGGACTAAACTGACCAATCTAGAGGGGGAAAAGTGATCAAAGGAGAAAAGGAGGAGATGAAGATTTCCAGGAAGAAAATGATTTAGTATAAAGTAGAGGGAGGGAAGGAGTGAGTAGTGGATAAGGGTGACAGCTGCTCTGTGCTGCTATGCTAACAGGCACAGGACTAAAATAAGCCCGCAAGATCAAGCAGAGGTGAGAAGAGGCAACCATTTTTAATAGACCGAAGAAGAAAAGCAGAGGAGGTAAAGAGAAAGCAAGGCTGAGGGCAAGGAGAAAATAGTAAGTGACTGTATGAGCAGGGTGAAAGTCAGTGTGGTACAAAACAAGGCTTGGAAAAGACATGAAAGAGAGGAAGGAGAAAGTGCACCCAGTAGGTGACTGCACTTCCCCTCAGTTCCACGGAGCACCACGCATCTTTCAGCTCGTTGTTTTATGGACCATAACTTCAGTGTTGCGATTCATTTTTCTCTCCCTCATCAGTGTTGTTTACAACCAGAGCAGAGACACAGTTTGTATGCTGCCATACCTGCCCAGTAACTAATAGCAGACTAACACTATGTTCGCATCACAGGCCTTAATGCTTAGTTCTGATGTTTCTGTCAGATCCGATATTTTCTCTTGATAGTTCACATTGATGTTTGTAAAGCACAGATGTCCAGCTCCTATCTGAACAGTGCTACAGAAACAAAGTGCATGCACAGATTTAACTGAGTGTGAGCCACATGCACACAATAATAATAGCGTCATTTGTGTGAGGGTCAAATCATACAAATTCCTCAAAGTGCTCAGTTCCAACATGTTCCCTTCACCTTGGCGTGATCAGAAGCTGCTCCATAAATGTCAAACAAATGTGAAATGTCCTCATCTCTCCACTGACCCCTGTTGCTGTTGTTGCTGTCCTCTGTTTATTTTTACTTGTGAAAGGCTGATGAATGATGATGAAAAGCGATATGTGCTGACGGTGAGATGCTTAAAAAGCCACATGGTTTCCAATCTGACGGTTCTTACAGATGTTGCATGGTCAGAGATCAGATATGAGATAAGATCCTGGACCACACATGGAAATGGTCTGGTATGAAAAAGCTGGATTTGATTTGTTCATACATCCGTGAAAAGATCAGATCTGACTCCATTGGATCAAAAAAAAAAATCAGATTTGAGTCACTGCAGCATCTAGTTGTCTGAAAGTAGCAAAAGTTATTGACTGTAGCTGTTGAACACACTGAAGCAGGAGTGAAGTGAGGCTGGTGTTTTCAGTAAGCTAGTACCCGGAGCTTCTTATTTGGAAGGTCCTGGCTCCAAACAGAAAAGATGGCTCCAATCATAATCTGCAACTCTGGGCTTCAGACCAGCCCCAATGCAAACCAGTGGGTTCCATAACACCTCGCTACATCCATTTAATGTACTGTCTGTGGTGTGGTTTGAACTTAATAACAACTGGTACAACTGGCTCTTGTTCTCTATTTTCCCCCTTTGTCTGCTCATCTCAACTTTTTTGCCCATCTGCTTCATCTGTCATGAAAACCCAAATCACAGTCATTTTCTTACCTCATCTGTGCAGCCCCTCCTCTCCATCACTTCCAATCATCCCTTCATTTCGTACCATCTAACATTCTGCCTGATGCTTCTTGTATTTTTTATTGTCTAGCTATGCTAAAATAATCTGTAATTTGGGTGTTTAGACTGTGCAGCGAGCGTTTAATGTAAAGTTGATGTGATGTACAGTAACAGAACAGCTCAGAGGAGCTCTGTTAGTTGGTTGTCTGATAAACAGGATAGTAAAACATGCTCTGCAAGGCCTCATGGGGGACTCCAGTGATAGATGATAAGCAGAAAAATTCAAATGAGAAACTTATCTAAGTGTAGAAATAATTTCGCATTTCATATTTTATATGTATATTTTTAGTTGCTGATCTACTGTGTATGCAATTACACCTAAAAAGAGTCTTGAAAGTCTTGATTCAGCTGAAATGAGGCACATGGATCTCATCATTGCATTTATTAATTATTAATGTTTTAAGGTACTGTGGTCCTGCACAGCTGAGTTCCTCTTTGCTGTGGTTCTTGTTCTGGTTCTTGCTCTATTCTTTGTTTGTAAAATTGCATGCATACCTGTGCCAAGGCTGTACAGTCCTTGAGAAGTGTTGTTTTAAAAATGACATGTTTAAGAATATTTAACATGTAGACACATACTTTGACAATCATGGGATACATGTGCTAAGTATTTATCATTAAAGTAAATGTAGTAGTTTATCAGAAAACAGTATAAATGTTCAAAATTGCTCCGTTAGCCAATGTTAATAGATTTTGACTCATATCTGGAGCCAGTTGCTCTCTTTCCCAGTTTTAATTATAAAGAAATAACCTTCAGTGGTATGTGTTGTGAGGATATGAGAATTGTGTGTTATTAAAAATATGTTCACATGACTGATTTCAAACAAAGTGTAACTTAAAAAATGGAACCTTTACATATTTGAAAATGTAATGGAAGATATAATTATCACATTACACCATTTGTAGAAACACATTATTAATACAATGACATTGAGTTCAATCTTTGGCCCATGATCAATCTTTCCAAAAAATTAACTGAACTTTTTATTGGTTAAATGAATAGTTTGTGATATTCTTGATTCATTTCTTGCTGAGAAGTAGATTAGCAGATCACCAGGCTACTGTTATGTTTATATGGTAAATAGGAAGCAACAGCCAGTTATTTTAGTCCAGAGGTAAAAACAATCACATCCAGCATCCGTAAAGCTCAGTAATTAACATGTCATGTCTTGTTTGTTCAGTTGATATATAAACCAGTGATTGAGCAGAGAATATTTTATTCCTTTTACACTTCAAAACTGCCACGACTGGAAACATAACCTCAATTTCATTGTAAGATTCTCTCATCACCAGACAATAACAAATCAGTTCTTTTATAGAAAAAATTCATAACCAAAACTGTTCTCTATTAAGGTGTCACCCTACAAAGCTGTAATATCTTCTGTTTTGTGCTGAACACAACACAGCTGTTTAATAATGAACAGTAATACTGAAAGAGGAGCACAGATTGACTGTGCTCTGCTGGGATACAAATAATTTGTTCAAAAAGAAATTTCATACTTCCATGTCCTTTTGCTTTTTTCCTTGTAATTTGACCAAAAGAGTCAGAATGTTATTGAGAGATTATCAGAGAGGCTAAATAATATCTTGACTATTTGAGGAGCTGAGGGCTTGCATTGAATATTTTATCACTTTTAGGAAATGAAATGAGGTGAACAAGATGACTAACATGGTGGGCCCTGATGCACACAGTGTCCATCTTCGCTTCATATAATTAGTTTGGGGAACAGACTGCAGGCATGACTCCATTTCAGATATTTAGATTTCATATCATAAAATGGGAGTGTTTGGGTCCAGAGAGGAGGAAAGGTGTGTGTGTGAGCCTGCATTTGTATTCCACCGTGCACAAACGTGTGTGCATCTCCACGATTGTCTGAAATAGAGGCACACAGCCTTGTCTCCGTATGACACAGAAACCGAATGACAATGCACTCTGAGCCTCTGAGCCAATCAAAATCTCCTGTAAGGGAGGTTGTCCAATCTAGGAGGAGGTGGAATATGAGGTGGAGTGAAAAAAGAACTTGAGAGAAGCAACGGGTGGAAGCACACAGAGAGAGGGAAGATGTTTGTGCTCTGAAGACATGAGGTTTAAAGCCGACACATCCTACTTTAAACTTCTCCTTTCTAACTGAAAGGAGGGGATTTTAATAAAAAACTGTACCCACAATTTATCCTGAATAACTGCAGATATAATAATAGTCTTTAGTTGCTCATTAGTCCTTCCTTGCTGCTGACTTTGTCTCGTACTTGGCTGTTTCCATGTTGATTGCATTGTTTGTCTCCGCTGTTATTTACCTGCCTGTCCATTTTGCAGGAGGATGTGTGAATGGGCAATATAATGTGTAAATAAACCATTAGCACCAGAGAAAATTACAAAGTGTTCATATTCACATTCACAGCAGAGGACATGCCATAAGCCATGTTCTCCATGATAAATAAACATATTGATTTGTTGACAGGAAGTCGGCTTTTCAATCCCATAGTGAGAGCACACAGCGCTTATGGGAGGTGGTGTTTTTCTCCCTAGGTGACAGTTCACAACAGAAACACCAAGCATGTATTGCTTTGAATTGCACCACATGTAGGTCTCCCTCTGTCACACACACATGCACAAGGGCAGAACTGCTGACAACAGTCTCTGGATTATCTTTGAGCTTCTCCATCCTTTTTTACCATTCACACAGTCGGTGCTGTCTGTCTCTGTCGGTTTCTCTATTCTCTTTGTCTCCTCTACTTGTTTTTTATTCAGCTTCAAACATTCACATCTTACATTTTTTACACTGTGTGTACTTGTTCGACTATACATTGTGAGGACCATACTATATTATACCAGGGGAGTGAGGACATTTTTTTTTTTTTGATCATCACTTTTTGACACAGTTACAAACGGCTGGTTGAGGCTTAAGACTTCGTTCTAAGGTTCAGGTTAGGGTAAGAGGTGAATCAGTGCGCAAGAAGAGAAAGGTTCGGGAAGGCCCCTTCAGCTTGTTTCTGTTGTATCCATGATTTCACCCATTTAATGCATTTTCTCCTCCACGGCCTCCTTTCTTTTTCCACAACCAAAAGACCAAGGCCAGAGAACGCCAGTGTCATCTGCAACTTTTTATCAGATATATTCTCAATTAGAAGCACCTATAAACAGTAGCCGTTGTGAATGAGAGCTGCTGTTTACCGCTTGTATATCCATAGTCTAGCTCTTCTTCTTTCCCTTTCTGAATGGCAAATACACATACTGCCACCTTCTGGAAGGGGGAGTTATTTCTCTCACGCAGGTACAGGATGTACATGCTAGTTGGTTGTTGGCTGTAGTCTGTACAGTGTCTTCAGGTGCCACTATTTGACCCGACTGGCCCAGACAAAGGTGGCATGAGGCAATGCAACAGTTGGCCTACATCGCTGCTAATCCTTTGACGTTGGCTTAGTGTGTCTCTGCCCTAAGGTGCTAAGAAATGCATTGTGTCAGTGTTTTCACAAAGACAGCCAAGCAGATGTGTTTGTGTGTGTGCGCATATACATGTGGCTTTACTCATATTGTGGGGACTCAGCCTTCCTTGTGGGACCAGATGCTGGTCTCAACAATGTAAATCACTGAATTTTAGTGTCAGGGCCGCCTGGGGCTTTTTTGCTGCCTCTCCTCCGTCTTTCTCTCCTCTGCTCTCTCTATCCTGTGGGCTCTGCACCTCAGCTGTGTTGCATTCCAGTAATTAGCAACTGGTTTGGTCGATGCACACAGCTGGGAGCATCTCGATGATTACCTTCGCCTCCTTATATAAACCTCTGGCAGACGCTCCGTCTTTGCCGGAACATTAACATAGTAACGCGGACTGTACATGTTGGTAGAATGCTACGCTGACAGACACTGTGCGTTTTGGCTTGACTCTACCACACTACCTACGAGCTACGCTCATTTACACTACACTACATATCCAAGTACCGTACTTTCCCATGTTATGTTCTTTTGATACTTTGTGTTCACTTTATTTACCTGCTACCGTCATGTTTTTCCCCCTAGCACCTGGGTCTGCAAACTTGAGTCCAACCTCAGTCCTCCCTCACCCTCCTGGTGAGGGGGGCTACCATAACATTTAGAGAGATGACTTGGTTTAAGGGTGGTGAATATTGTAACTGCAGTAGCAGCAGGGCTGAACTATGTGTGTCATTGCTATGACTGTCAGATGCATAAGTCACACTGTTGGGGCTGCACTGCACTGGAAAAGCCAAATCACTGTAACCAGTGGTAAATGAGATGTTTTCAGCAAACTGGCAACCCTAATCATTACCTAGCATGCAGGTGAACGAACCCACAGGAGGTTACTGATTATTATTTGACATGCTGCTGAAGCCAGGAGGGCAAGAAGAGAAGGGGGATGAGGACAAAAAAAAAAGAATTGAGACAGAGGAGAATCAAACACATCAGGATTAAGCTTTGATAAAATCACCAGTATTTCCATGCGCTCAGGAAAATCAGACACATAGAAGGCCAAAAACGGACAATCTTTCAAGATTACTGTAATTTCCCTCTCTTGTAATGATTGGCTTGAAGCAGGGTTTACTTTTATTGTGACGAGATTTGCACAGTTCTTTGATTATAGCATCAAGTTAAGATTGAAAGGGCTTGCATTGGGTGATGAGCAGTTTATAAGGATTAGGGACTAGGCTGCCAACTTACTGTCATGAGGGGAGGTTATAATTTACTTGAGCTGACCACAATGCTCATTAACCATTCATGCAACTGCCAGTAATAGAGACATTATGAGCAGTTTATCAATCACTTGTTGAATAAACACAACACACACTTGCAGAAATGTGACATCGTTGCTGCTTTGCTTGTGGTCAACTCGCTGAAATCCTCTTATGTCTCCTGAAAATAAATGTTAATTTTATGATGAGACTATGGTTCATACTAATTAACAATGTATATGATAACAGTTCGAGGCCGCAGTTAAAATGTTGCTCTGAAGCATTTTTGCCCTTAAAGTCCTGCCAGTGTTGTTACAGTGAGAGGAGACTGACAGACACAGTCCTCACTCAGAAATGATTATTAAGACAGCAGTGTTAAATTTGGCGGTTGTTGGCATAAATTGAGGCAGTTCATAAAATGGTAATGAGCACAGCAGACCTCAGTGTGGATGTAAGTAAAAAGGGCCTCATTCCAAACTCCACATAACAAGTATAATGATCACACAGATGGTGTCATTTCAAGACTAACAGGAGTCGTAGTGTGATTTCTGTCTTAAGTAGGACATTAGCTCTTGTGTATGTATCTCTCTCTCTCACAGCTGGACTCCAGAAAATCAAGACTTAAGGCTATAATATTATGCTGATTTTAGATGCTGGCAATGCTCATTTCATAGTTAATCAAACTAAATTTGATAACTCATTATTCTTTGAATATATAAATTTAAATTTACTTAACATATGGTTCTGAAACAGAGCCGTCAGCTTTGGAAATAGATGAATTCCATCTTAAAATATGCTGTCAAATAATTGATACTTGTCAAACAACTGCCAGATGGTACAATACACATTTTCTGAGCATAATACCAAATATACTTATTTGGCTTTCAAATGGAACAATGAATAATAATTGCTGCGGCGTCCGCAGTAATGTGGTCTCTGTACCGGTCTGTTGTGGTGAAGAAGGAGCTGAGTCGTAAGGCGAAGCTCTCAATTTACCGGTCGATCAACGTTCCTACCCTCACCTATGGCCATGAACTTTGGAATATGACTGAAAGAATGAGATTGCGGATAAAAGCGGAAGAAATTAGTTTCCTCCAGAGAGTGGCTGGGCGCACCCTTAGGGATAGGGTGTGGAGCTCAGTCACCCGTGAGGAGTTCGGAATAGAGCCGCTGGTCCTCCACGTTCAGCGGAACCAGTTGAAGTGGCTCGGGCACCTGCTTAGGATGCCCCCTGGATGCCTCCTTGGGGAGGTATTCTGGGCATGTCCCTCCAGGAAAAGGCCTTGGGGCAGACCCAGGACACGTTGGAGAGACTATGTCTCCCAGCTGGCCTGGGAACACCTTGGGGTTCCTCCTGAGGAGCTAGAGGAGGTGTGTGAGGAGAGGGAAGTCTGGGAGGCTCTGCTCGGACTACTGCCCCCGCAACCTGGTCTTGGATAAAGCAGATGAAGATGGATGGATGAATAATAATATTTGAAGGTTTGACAGTGGTATGAGACATTTTCAGTACTGGTTCAATGTTGACAACATTCAATTGCAGCAAAAATGACCAGACCAACTGCAACGTTTCAGTCAACAGATTTTTATCAGGCATCGCTGATGATTAGCCTGCTGAAGATCTGATGATTGAAATGTTGCAGTTTGTCTGCTAAACTTTTTGGGTGCTTGCGTTGTGCAGACCCCTCTCTTTTCCTTTGATCTGAGTTTTTTGACCCAGCACCTGCTTTAGTGTTGTTTTGGATATGCATGTCCTACTTTGTTTTTTCTTTTTGGATGGACATTACTGTCAGGTAATGAGATATGTTCTCTGAATAAATATTGTCCAGCATGGGTCTGACCTGGACCAAATGTTTAGTCTAAAATTGCTCTTTACCTAAGAGCCCCTACTGTAGCACTGAACACACACATATAGTCACTTTATTTGGGAGAGATGCAGTTCAAGTTTACCAGTCAGTCTATTCCAACACTCATCTGTGGTCACGACTTTTGGGTATTTACTGAAAGAATAAAATAATACAAGCAGCTGAAATGAGTTTTTTTGTTGAGTGCCTGGACTTGGCCTTAGAGACAGGGTGCGGCGTTCGGACATATAGTAAGGAGGGAGCTCGGAGCAGAGCCCTGCTTCTGAGCTTTTGCATCCAAAAGAGCCAGCTGAGGTGGTTTGGGCATCTGATTAGGATGCCTCCTGAGTGCCTACCATTGGAGGTTTTCTTGGCACGTCCAACTGGCAGGAGACCCCGAGGTAGACCCAGAATACACTGGAGAGATTATGTGTCTTATCTAGCCTGGGAACACCTCGGGGTCCCCCAGGAGGACCTGGAAAGTGGCTCTGGGGAGACTGACATCCGAACCTCCCAGCTCGACCTGTTACCCCCACAACCTGACTTTGGATAAGTAGTGGATAATGGATGGACTTGCACTTGCAATGTCTTATTTCTTGTTCCTATATAGCAGTGTGTGTGAAAGCCATGGAGAACTCTTATACCAGATGTTAATTACTAAGTGAGAAATTGAAGCTTGTTCTCCGTATTCACAACTACTCTGTCATACCACGGGATACTTGTTTCTGTTGTTGCATGGTGTTTCTAGTCTTTTCTGACATTTTGTTCTTGTGGCTGACCAGAGGTGTGGTAGGTACAAACAGATTTTCACTTGTTGCTTGCACTGGAAGGAGGTGGTGGCAGCAAACAGTGGGCTTATGATGTTAGCTGTTGTCTAATAACAATTTCTTGGACCTTTCTAATGAACAACCATCATTAGAAATGCCATAAGATAATTGTGGAATATTTGTCATTTTCAGGGGAACTGAAGTCCCCTGTAGTGAAGTAGCTTTCACAGTTTCTATCCATAGTTCACAATTTGCATTTTAGAGTTTAATTTCTGCATTTCATTACATGTGGCCAGCCTGTGCTGGTTGAGAGGTGTTGGGTGTGGTGATTGTGTGAAAGGAAGAGGGAGATGCATTAGTGGAAAGGTCAATGGGTTGCCATTACTGAAACTGTTGGGTTTCTGCTCAACGCAGCACAATGTGACACACCATCTATTCCCGTGCAGAATAACTGCTCTCTCAGGGATGGAGCCCCCCCAAAGTCATCTTCACACAGGTCTTCCATTATAAAATTGTCAGTTAAAGACCGACATCAATACGTGTGATTGACCAGTGATGCCAGAGAGCAGGCATGTTACTTCAGGGTCACAGGATCATTTTCATGTTTAACGGTCAGTCTTATAGTCACTCAGGTGTAGAGGTCAGTGCTTATGACTGTGTGTGTTTGTGTGGCTGTGTGTATGTGTCATTGTGCCTCTAGGCCCATATGAATGTTACTGTTGTGTGCAGGGATCTGTAAAAAAGGCATCAAATAGCTGGCTTCATGTTTCATTTCCCAGAAGGCTTTTCTCAGGCTTAGCCGAAGTCAGAGGTTATCGAGGGTGGAGAAAAATAGGATTTAGTGCAGGATGTTTTTTACCTTAAGCGAGGTAGAGGTAGAAATTAGAGCAGGATTAAGATGTAGGTGAGAGGCCTCAGAAGTGTAGATTAGAACCCACATGGAAACAAATATCAAACTAAATCAAACCAATGTAAAAGTAGAGAAGCTATCCAGAAACTTAAAAAAGCAAATAATCCACAGCTGTTGGCATGGTACACAGACACACATGCACAAAATATTTCTCAACACACATCTGAAAACCTGTTACTTTTCTCATTGTAGCTTTTTCATTCAATTGCAAGGAAGTTTACCTGCTTTTAAAATCAAAGGCAAGCTCAGCACCACGTATACTGTTGTTTGTAAGGTCATTTTTTCAGTTGAAAGAAGAAGAAGAATAAAACCATAAGCCTTAAATGCACTTTTATATAGTAGTCGACACATGTGGGTATTAGTGAAGTAAGATTAACTGGAATAATAAAATATTAGATAATGCTTAATAAATAAGCCTGTCTGCCTGCCAATGTGCAAAGTCTCCTATTATGCGGAAGCAGATGGTGCAGCTGAATCACATCCTGTCCTGTTAAATGTACTGCTTGTGTGTGTGCAGAGATTACTGATTTAGAGAAAATATCACAGATTTGTTGTTGAAAGCATTGCAGGACAATTCTTTAGTTTATTTTATATTGACTGTATAAAGTCATCCATTTTGCCCCAGAGAGAGACTGAGAGCACCATGCCAAGGGCAGCAGTGCATATATGAAATCCATTTTGTAAAATTCTGTCATTCTGAGCTCATGGGATTAAAACTGAGGTAAATATCAGAGATAGTAGAGGTCAAAAGTGGCAGTACCTGGAAGAACAGGTGATGCTTCTCCTCACACTTGAGACTGTCTTCTCCTAAAAACAACTCTATAGCTTGTTTGTGCAAGCTGCTTACTATGATCCATAGTTATGTGTTTTTTGTTAAGAGACATCCAGGGGCTGTAGTATTTATAACAGAGGTAAATGATGAAGTCAGATGATGTATTAGGAGACCACTGTCAGTCAGTGGTTAGTCACAACTATCTTAATGTGAACTGCATGTTTATTAGTGTAACCGTGATGACAGTCCTCTAATTTCATGGCGGTCAATTCAGTAGTTGCTGAGATATTTCAGTTTGGGGCCAAAGAGGAGGACTACTGTAAAAAATATTATCGCCTTTATGGAAAATAAAGGCGATACAGACACAGACAGACACAGCTTGGTGTAAATAAACTTGACGAGTGTGTGTACTCTTTGCTTGTACCATAGTACAGCACACAAACAGAATGTGAAACTGAAATGAGAGAAAAGGGGAAAAGATGAAGTGAATGTAAGGGATGAGTATAAGGATAAAAGTGAATCAGTAAGGACAGAAGCAGGAAGTGACAACAGACGGATGAAGACAAGGAGATGAGAGTTCCAGTCGGACCTCATGTCATGTTTTTATCCTCTCTTCAGTACAGTAGCAGTACACTCCAAAAAATAACACATTTGTCTATTTCCTGTTATATATTTGTGATATATAAAAATATGTGTATGCATAAACCCCCATAGCACCATCCCATGACAAGACACCCCCCACCCCCCAACTAGAATTGAAGAAATCAGAAAAGAAGAGCAATGCTTTCCAGCCGGGGAATCTGAGGATTTATTATGTGAAGGGATAGAGAAGCAGAAGTAATGCACTGTGTTTATGGAACCAATGCATTAGAGCACAAATCAACAACACCAGTGTGTAGCAGCTGAGCTGGAGAAGCTAACAGTGACAGACAGAAAGCAGCAGTGATGTGATTCATCCGTACTGAACATCAAACTCCTTCACTGAATTACGACTGGTCCCGACTGTACATCGTAAAAATGTAGAGCAGGAAAAAACACAGATGCGTATGCAGACTCTTGTGGGTGTTTGACTCACAATATTCTGTCAGGAACCTTGTGGGTCAAACATGATGTGAGATGCATGTGGACCAAAGGAATGAAGCATGCAAATGATTCTAGCACACATAACAAACACAAGTATGTGCCTATTCTTACCACATTATGTGATTATTTCAACATGACTTTCCTTTTTCTATGCTAACAGTACTTAATATAGTACTGCAGTGCTGCAGGCTGAGGCCAGTGGCATGAATATTGATCAGGAAAAGCGTTACTGTACAGGTTGTACTGTAATTATGGAAACACGGGAATTACGGTGAATATGAAAATAATCATGGGAGACTGTGCAAATAGGAGATTGTATAAGAATTGCTATACTTGGGCTCAAGACAAGTTTTAGGAAAAATTAATTCAAGCTCTGTATAAGTGGAAAATGAAGGCAAGCTTGAGCATGTTTTATGCAGCAAAAAAACCTCTAAATTCCCAGAAGAGCATTTGCATACTGGTTTAAGCTGAAAGACAGAATCTGTACAGCTGGATGTTAAGGCATACAGGCAGTCAGAAGAATCAAAGCCTTTACTCCTGCATAATGCAACAGTGCATGTTCTGAACAATAATAATTCTATAATATCCCTTTCTTAGCAATTCCCTGCTCTGTCTCTCTACAGCACTCACTTCAAATGCTCATTCTCCTGCTTCGCTCGCTTGTCACTTTACTGTCGCACAGTCATATCGTGGACTCAGTCATTATGAAATTTTTAGATTTTATCTGAGAGCACACTGGATTATCGCTACAATTTTTATTTTTTTTTCTCTGTGTTTCAGATGCTGATTTTGTCTGGTCTGTGACATGGTCTTTTGGTTTTGATCCTCACACTGAGAATATCTCAGATGGGAAAGTGAATAGGTTATTTTAATGAATGATTAATGATCTATCCTCTCTTTTTATGCATTGACCCTGCAGTATATAGACTAGACTGTTTGTTATATCCAGTTTTTCAACCTGTACCTTCTGAGAGCAGAACAAAAATGCAGCAGCTCTGCAGGCACCATTTAAAAAGATAACTTCTGACATTTTGAGGAAAATAAAGTCAAAATTGTAAGAAGAAAAAAATTAGCATCAACTTGAGTTTGCGCAATCTGTGTGTGTAGAAAAATGAAGGCCGTGGATCTTTTGATGGTTGTTTTCCACTACACTGAAGAGCATGTTGTATGTAGTCCTATTATTCCCAAACTGGGGTAAGAGTACCTTCAGGAGTTTTGGAACTCTCCATGAGGAGATTCTAAATTTGGCATCAAATTATTAACGATGAACCTCATTAACTTTGAAAGCCTTCTGCTAATCATCACCTCCCTTAAATGTGAGCACTTGTTACTGAAATCATTAAAATATGTTTTGTTAATATTTAATAAGTTTAAAATTCTGAGTATGAGTTTGTGTTTTCTCTCTTTAAGGATGGATGCCTCTCTTACTCTCACTCTGTCATAAGATGATAGTATTTTATTGAGGAGTCCAAATAAGATGCCTTGTTCCAACATTTCATATTAGCTTTCTCTTTGATCTGCATTGATTCTTTGTATGCCCAAGGCAACAGAAGGATACACAGCAGCAGGAAAACAGTAGCTCAATCAGGCAAAGCAAAGAGATTCCTAATTTAAATTTTTTTTTTTTTTTTTTTTTTTTACTAGGGGTCCAGGCAGACAAAAAAAAAAAATTCCTAATTTAATTTTTTTTTTTTTTTTTTTTTTTTACTAGTGGTCCAGCCAGTGATGCTGTCAAGCAGTAGTGCTCAAAATGGGGTTCCAAATCATTTTATAATTTATTTATAGTTGAATAAATTTTATGGTCTCATAAAAATTCCATAGATGTAAATGCCACATGCACCACACTGTGCAATCAAACACCATTGTACTACTTAATCCCTCCAACCAGTTTTAGGCCAATAGAGATTCTGACATGTTGTAATGCATCACATCTGTGTTGCTTAAAATGCTGTCAATCAATCAAGGCTTAATTTCAGCCGCTCAGGGAACTGTGGGCTAGCTGCGCTTTGTGTCACTTGATAACAAATCAGCTAAACTGAGAAAATTTGATGACAGCTATATTGAGTTTGGCTTTATTGAGAGCAGCGAGAAGGAGCTACCACAATGTGTGATCTGTCTTCGGTTATCAAATGAAGCCAGACAAGCTAAAGCGCCATCTGACAATGCAACGCCTGGAGCATGCAAGTAAATCCAGAAACTTTTTCTGACGGAGGGGTGAGGAATATACCAGCCAGAAAAAGAAAAGGTTAACCTAGCAGCAGTCTCAGAAAAAGCACACAAGGTGTCTCATTTGGTGGCTCAGCCAACTGTAAAAAAGCAAGAAGCCACACTGGAGCCAGAGATTCACTCAGTTTGCAGCCCTGTTGTGACCACAGTGAATTTGTTTAGCCAGCTTTTGATCGAGATGGGTGCTGATCACAACACGCTGCTGTTTCACTCTGAAGTTGTCGGGAGAGAAAGTTTTGCAGTGGGTGTTCACGCTAGGCAGCAAGATCTGAGTTTATGAAGCATTTGAAACCAGATGTTGCTGAACATCTGTGGCTCTTGAAATTGTCTGGCAGACATATTCGACTCACTCAGCACCTCAGCTTGTCTGTCCAGGAAGGCTATACATGCATCCTGGAAGTCAAAGACAATGTTGCAAATGTTATATACTATAGGTGTTTATTTTAAAAGCTAAGCTGTGGAGAAGGAGAATGGAAGAGGGAGTCATGGACATTTCCCCAGCTGGTGGATTTCTTCACACAAATAACCTGACTGTGGGTGTAGTGACAGATGTGGCCACCTCTCATCTCACAGCACTTAGGCAGCACTTCAGCTTGTTCTCGTCTGATGCAGGCTGTTATCCTGTGACCAGATACTGAAGGTGAAATTTGAGCAGGTGTCTCACACAGAGTTTTGGCCCGCCCTTTAACACTGGTATCCTGAACTCACTTCTGAAGCCATGGAAATGTACCTTTTGTGAGTCATTATTCTCAACAATGACTGCAATAAAGACTGAGCAGAGGGGGACAGTGCCTTGTGGAAAATGACAAAGTTTGCCTATCAACTAGAACTCCAAGAATTGAGGAACTGTAGCTGTAGACAGGCACATGCATCTCACTAATGGCAGATAAGCTACTGTCATTACAAATGGCAAGAGAGAAAAGAGGGCTCAACAACCGTGTATTCTGTATATAAATTTATTGTAGTATAATTTTGCACGTTATTTATGATGTGCATTGTGTGACAGTTACAAGGAAGTCTTTTAAGACCTCTCACATGCAAATGCTGTGTGATGTCCGTTTCCAGAGCAGACACTTTCCAAACTATAGGGTGCCCTGTCAAAGTGCCCTTGAGTAAGATTTGACCTCACACCTACTCTATCTTTGAATGCTACTGTAGATGAAGTGTGGCTATACAAAAAGCATCATCTAACGCTTTAACACCAGCAGTGAATTTGACTTGAAACAAGTCGCTTAATGTGGAAATCAAAGCTGAGCAGGACCTTTTGCCTAAAATGCAGAGATATTGACCAAAGTATTTCATTACAGGAAATCTATCAGTATGGATCAGTTAATAGGCTAAACTGCACTCACTGTGCACATCTTCGCCTTGACTGATCAAATAGATGTTACATTTAGAGCACTTTATTACCATTAGGGTTTACAATAGAGTCTCTAGTGCTAAAGGTTTCATTATGACCAAAAAGCTGTAATTGTGTAGTACAGATAATTCGTGTTCAGTATTTGGCGCCTTGCTTAAGAGTCCAAACATTATGTAGTGCATTAACAATGAAACAGAACTGAAGCTCCGGATTAACATGATGTAATCAGAACCATAAGCATATTCTCGATTGACAGCTCCTAAAGTAAATACATAATGTTTACAAAAACTATGGAGTAAGTAAATAAATAATTAATAAGTGTAAAAACTAGCGACGCTGACAGTGAAACGACATGGCTGAATACTTGGTCAGGGACCATCTGCCATGCCTTCACAGACCACCAAGGGTCTGAGGACCACTGGTTGAAAACCTCTGACCCAGTTGAATGAAATCAAGGTTTTAAAATTACATTTTGAGTAAAATTCACTGCAGCGAGACAGACAGGATATTAAAACTAAATCATCATCATCAATAATTTATAAAATAAACACATTGTCAGGTTAGATGAAAGTTATTCAAAGTGAAACTGAGTCAAAGATGACATCAGGAAATTCTAAAAATCACAGGCCTGAAGAGATTTGTTCATCAAAGTATCTTAAAAAAAAGAGTTTAATCTTAAACTTTTTCCCTTTAGCTCTTCAAACATGTCTCCAAAAGCCCCAGGCTTCAACTGCCAAAACCTGATCAGCTTTTGTGTTTGACTTTAGAAAGCCCAGGACTGTCTTCCCTGTGGGTTTGTAGCCACATACAGGCTCTTGAGGGACTTAACAGCCTAATCAGAAGCAGAAGGTCAAATTGTTCTGCTAAGTGTTATCGCAACAATCAGAAAACCGGTGTGTGGAGACTAATACTGATTCTGTTACTCAGGTAATAAACACACTGCTGGAGAGATTATGCTTCTGTTCAAACAGAACTTTAACACAAGTTTTTTTATACAGGTGACAAAGTATTGGAAAGTTTTCAATAGATGAATGAAGAAACATAATAAATATAGACACTGAGTTTGACCAGATCTCAACCCAGTTACACATCCATGACACTGAAGCTGATCTGCTGGCAAACTCCTTCTTAACTCCTTCATATTGAATGACAAGAATGCTGTCTCCATGCCCCATAGAGTGACACATGCATAGTCTCTGATCAGATTTATCTATGTCTTCTGCCTTTACAAATCACAGTTGAAAACTAAATCACATGATGAAGTGACAGTGCTGTTTTAATAACAGCCTAAAGCTGCTTTGTTTTGAGCAATTTACACTCAAGATAAAGCCTCAAATTGCTTATTAAAAACGGTCAACGGTTTAATAACTGCAGACCCAGATATGCAGGCCCACAGTTAACATAAAGGATTACAAACATGCACTTAGCCACAGGGTTGCATAGTGATACATTTGTCTAATCTTGTCCATTAAAAAATAACACTAAAGAAGTAGTATGGTTTTTCCAGTTGTATCAGTGAGGTTCTGCACCAGCGCCCGAGCAGCTGTCAGTGCATAAGGCTGTGGCTATTTATAGTGCCTCATTAATGTTCACATGTACTGTACCTGCAAACCATCAGCAGTGATATTTTAGTCATTGTTATTAGAAAGAAAATCAATAAATGTATTGTTCTCATATTGAAAAAGAAAGTAGAGCATAACATGAAAAGATTGTAAACCTGGGGAAATGATTGCTCCAAACAAAAATTTATCACATCTTAAAATAAAAATGTTTATAATTGGCACTGCACTTCTTACTGTCTTTGTTGCACTGTAGGAGCATCACACTGTTTCCTGGTGTGGCTGCTCCATGTTTTAGCACAACACACAGAAATGATTTGCTCCAGGCAGGAAAAAACAAGCAACATATCATATGGTCATTCCTCATGACTAAGGGATTAGGTGTCAATATTAAATCGATTTTCTTGTTTGATTTTCCATCCGGCTGCACATTGAAAAGGTGTTTGCCCAGGGTACAGAATCTGGTGCTTTCATGAGCTGCTTAGGATTGTGCTCTATTATTAAATAAACCTGAGTCTGGAGTTAAAATATCAAGGGTTCCATTTTCTTTTGATTTTCTTTGTGAGAAATCTGTCTCTGCGTGATGGAAATTGATCAAATACACTTTCCATTAATATTACTCTCACTTGTGTGAGAAAAAAACAACTATTTTTCCCTGCTTGCTGCCTGTCTGGGCTCCCAGGAGTGAAGCTCACTGGGCAGCCTGTGCTAACACACGCATACACGTTGACCATATATGCCTGCACAAACACATACACGCCCTGATGCACACTCACATAAACACAGAGACGCTCACAGAGAGCAGGTAATCTGTCTGATTGAAAGAGCTTTCAGACAGGTAATTAAATTTCCCAATGATCCGCTGCGGTGGCTACACACGAATCTGGCTTTCAGAGGTGAGCAGGTGACCGAGACCCACAGCAATAACACACCACTACTGCCACGGAGAGAGAGGTTATATTTCATGTTGACAAGGACAAGATAAACATTGGGGCCTTTAACAACCATTAGCTCAACCCTAACCTTCATCTTCAGCACCTTTGCCAAAGTAATCCAAAAACAAGCACATGTGCACACATTTTCATCATTGCTACCTGCCACCAATAATGACACCAATGCCAAAAATACCAAAACCATAAGCAAAACATTTTATAACACTATTTCTGAAGGTATAATAGAACACGCAAACACATGATGACACACCTCCTACTGTATTACACTTGATAATCCATGTGCAGCTTCAGGTACATATAGAAAGTAACCAGATTTTTACAAATTTGCTTAATAGAGTGCCTTAGTAGTGGTTGGCCTACAAAAATATATCATCTATATAGCACTCTGTACTCTAGTTTAAAGGAATAGTCCAACATTTGGAAAATTGCCATCCTTAAGGTGACAACTGTGTAGCTACTGGTAGATATAGTTCACCCATTTGGGAAATAAAATGCTTATTTGCTTCTTTCTCATAGTGAGACAGGAATATAAATATTAATCTTACTGAGTATGGTGTTGGAGTCAGGATGTGGTTAAAGATGAAGGCAGAGGGAAAATGTAGCTGGGTCTACCTCACCATAGTCATGGGTGTCCTCAGGAAATAGATTCAATAAAAGCTCTTCGAATCACAAGGTGAAATCACATTTCACTCTCTAAAAGAAATAAAATGATGTACAGTACTTTCCAAATTATTAAACCTTTCCTTTGAACTGTTTTTACCTAGATTTTGTTGTTGTTGTTTTATTATGTTTTGTGCTGCAAGAAAACAGTTAAGTTCAGTTCAGCTCTGTTTACACTAAATTTAGTTCCCTTCACAGTTCACAATATGCGTCACATAATCAACAAACAAGACAAAAACAATGAGAAAATAAACAAACTGCTCAGTCAGCTCCAGAATAACTTAAAAATGAATGAACCTAAACTATTGAGTTCCTGTCCAATTTTCTCACTGCATAATGTCTTTTGAAAAATAAGCAAAAATGATGAGCACAACAATTACAGTAGTTAATCATTGATCACAACTGCAGTTTAGGGGTGGAAAAAAATCACTTGTTTTCATCTGTTCCTTTCCAGCAGGTGGCTGGTTTCACTTACAGTATTCATCCTTGCAGTTTAAAATAAATGAGCAGCAATGTTAGAAGATGTCTGTTCATAGCAAACAGAGGCTGAGTGACGCAGTAACAAATGCACGTTGGGCTAAATGTGACGCATTTGCAGCAATGAGAAGAGTGTGATTTGATCACCAATTGGTATGGCAGCCAGCCCTGGTCAGCCTAAATGAATTGAGGTCTCACAAGTGAGACAAAGGCCAAGCTAATCGAGCTTGGTTGGACATGTATGTTGATCTGTCATCAAACATGGATTAGCAGAGCACTGTTGCCTTCCCAACTGATGCTATAGTTTTAACTGTGAGAATTTATTCATTCCTGCAGGGAGATTCTCTTCAGTTTTCAATGTTTCCTCTGCACAGGAAGGTCAAAGTGGAGAGACAACATTCAACAGGATCCCTGGAGCTGCTAGAGAGACAGTGTGTTGCTCAAGGACACATCAATTGTTGTGTGTGTGTGTGTGTGTGTATGGGGGAGAGAGAGAGAGTGAATTTGTATATATCTTTTGAATGATTTTCCTGTGTTTTCTAAGTTGTCAGTTTGCCTGAACTTTACAAAGAATTGTGTGAACTCACACTCACACATATACAAACAGTGCTCCCATCACCGCTTTTTTCTCCCTTGTTTTTATACGCAGTTACTCAAATCTGCTGATGACAACAGCTCACGTCTTCAGCTTCTTCGCCCATCTGGACAATATGTGCCTAGTGTACAACTCAGTGTGTTCGCATATGAGTCTGTGTGTGTGTGTGTGTGTGTGTGTGTGTGTGTGATGAAAGGTAGAGAAGGAAGAATAGAATAAAATGAAAGGAAGGATGAGCAGAAAAGAGAGGGGATGCTCGGAGGCGAGAGGGATGAGTCTTGTTCTTTCTTGTTCCGTATCCTCCACCCCCCACCCCCACTGTAATTAGACAGGTCTGTATGAGCGGCATAGCAAGCAGAATGATCAAGGAGCCAGAGGGAGGTGTTGGGGTGTGTGGGTGTGAGGGTTTATGTGTGTGCAGGGGGAGGCGGGATGAAGCCAAATACTAGATGAGTGCAGGTCAATTAGATTAAATCTGATGGAAAAAGAAAGGCAACGGGACAAAAATAAGTAGTGTGGAGTGGCTCAGATGAGACAAATGAAAACATGATATGATATGATGCTGTAGATGCAATGAAAATTCCCTCTTGTTTTTAATTGGGGATGCACGAAGGTAGCATGATGATGCAGGGTGGTGAGACTCAGCCATAACAGCTACTCCATCTGGAGGGACTAGAAACAATTCACAAGCTTGTTAAAATACCACTAATTACCAGCTGGCCTTGCGATGTAATGAGTCTACCTTAGTGCTGAGAGCTGAAGGGCAACAGCGAGACGGATAATAGCAGGACAGGAGGACAGCCCAAAGAGAAGAAATGATAGGAGAGGAAGATGAAAAGGAAGGCAGGTCAATAAGATACAGTGGTCATGTAAACAGAGGCACTGTCACATAAACAAAAGTGCGAAAGGCTATGATTGCGAGTGTGGGGTGGATAGATGCACATTGTGAGGCCGAGGGATAAAGAGAACACAAACACAGGAATGGGGGCGCAGGTAATGATGCATTTTATAATTGATTGATCTCTTATTTTGATTCATAAATTAATCTTTAGCCCGTAAATTGTAAGCAAATTGTGAATGTGGTGCTGTGAGCCCATCCTTAGGTAACACTCTGTCCTGGAAGTTAACAGAAAGTATGTATCCGAAGAAAACGTGATTGCAACAAAATTACGTTTTCTATTAAGGTAATGAGGAAATGTTCATTTACAATTTGGCAAGTTGCAAATATACTGCCAAAATATCTGCTTTTTCTTTACAATATCCACTTACATTTACAGTAACTAAAACCACGATCTTTCCCTGTGACTCTGTCAGTAGCTTATTTGTCTGTGCCTCCACATTAGGAAAACACACCGCTGCACCTGCTTGACATGTTTCCTCATTATGAAACACAAAAATCTGATATTTTTATTTAAAATTTGCCACAAAGGCTTGGAGCTTATATTTTTTTACAGCGTCTGAAGTAAGCAAGAGTCGAGAGCCCATGGAAAAGAATTCCGGATATTCTTACCAAATATTGGGGTCTTGTTTTGTAATGTGGAAATATGTATTGGGCGAAATAAAATTTTGACTTCACTGTGGCACTTCAGCAAAAGTCAAAGGTTCACCAAAGAGAGTAGAATTCATCCTCTGAGGATCATGTATGTCTGTACAAAATTTCACAGTAATCCATAAATTACTTGAGATAATTCAGTCTGGACCAAAGGGGTGGACCAGCTGATCAACATCGTCACAGAGTAATGCTAAAACTGCCCGTTTTATCTAACATTTGGACTGTTATAAACCATAGTTCAAATGTTAGATAATTATTTTACAATGTTATAAAAGAGAGACGTGTCAAATCCTCACATTAAGAAGCTGATATTGTCTAATAAACAAATTAAACTATAAATCATTTGTCAGAGTTGTTATGGGTGGATTTCTGTCAACAAATTGAATAATCAATTTTCAGCAGTAGACTGAAAATTTGCCCAGGCACTTTGGTGAGCACATCAAAGCAACCATAAATCATCTGAAATGATAAAGTGCACAGTAATCACAAGCATGAGATGGCTGTTGTGTCATTTCCCTGCTTTATTGGGGAATAGAGTTTCTGCTCCATGAGGCATGCACACTAACCAGTGAAGATACAAATCCACAGGATGGAAAAAGACTTAAAAAGGTCAACGCTTACAGCAGCATTGACGGTACTAAATGCAGTGTCCTTGTGGAGCATGACAGCAATAGAGGAGAAGAGAAAAGACTGCAGTGAATTTTTGGAAGCACTGTGGTTTGGTTTGATAGTTTGGCAAGTGCTGTTTTTTAACTGTGGTGTGGTGTTGGAGGATTGTTTACAGTAGATGCAGGTGAAAATATATTTCCATTGAGCATGCGAGACGTTTTTACACATGATCTATGGCCACTTTGTTTTTCTTTTTTGACAGTCTACATTAGAGTGGAACAAAAACATTTGGCTGGGTGTTGACATGAGACAAATTTCACAGGCTAGACATAAAACCACATGGTAAGTGCTGAGCCAACAGAGCCACCAGCATGCCTGAGGACGATGAACATGACCGTTTTTACAAAGAGGAAAACCTGAAAGTATAAGACGATACATCTACTCCGTAATTTACTTGACATGCCCTAAATGCACATGCAGGACAGTTGCTTCACATTTTATTAAAACACTTGGAGATTTGGCATCTAACTCAAGTTAGTGTTTCCTGTTTATGATGTACTAAGTCATGGAAAGACAGTAAGATACACTGTGCCAAGAGCAAGAACTGTTTCATAAAACAGTGAATTTGTAATCCAGTGTCATATCCACAGAGACGTAGAGCCAATCTGAGTCACTTTTTCCCTCTCACTATACACATAAAGATCCCTTAAGATGTCTTTTAAGAGATAAAAAAAACTCAGTGTATTTCAGTTTTACATGTTAAACTCAGATTTAGAAGATAAACGTGAGCACAACTTTTTTAGTATCAAACTGCACAGTGAAGCCATGTTAAACTCAGATTTAGAAGATAAATGTGAGCACAGCCTTTTTAGTATCAAACTGCACAGTTAAGATCAGACATTCAAGCAGAAGTAAGTAAAACACATTTCTGAGTGGAGGAGGATTTTAAAAATAGATTAAAACAATAAATTACAGTGTGTACCATTTACAAATACATGTAGGCCAAGCATGTAGGTGTTAGAACGGAACAAAGGGCTATGAAAATCCTCCCAGTGCAAGTAATATCAAGGGCTGTGGTCATACTGCACATGTTGCTGACTGGCTGACTTGAACCAGAACGGTTTGGTAAAAAGACATGTTGTCTCACATTTGTTATAATACAAAAAAGCTGTCACGATGTATGGTAATGACTAGCTTGACAATAAGAGCTAGTTACAAAACACACATGATTCACAAGCAACATTCTGCTGCTATATTGATGAGTAATTATGGTTTTGCTCTCGTAAGTAGACTGTGCCTAATGCATTCTGGTTTATTTTGCTGCATGCAGTTAGTGTTAGTGTTGAGTGAACACATTCACCTGTACCAAAGTAGTGTTGACTGTGGGTCACAGATTTAAGCATGCAGTCTCTGTCTCTGGAGAACGTTTATACCTCTCACACATAGCTCTTTACAGTCCCATTCACTGAAAAGATAGACTGGACTAATTGTTCATAAATCCCTTGTTATAAATGCATGCAAATGTACCAGATGAACAAGTATATTTTTAATAAGACATAACTGGGTGACCAATGTTGTACATGCAGGTGGTTGGGACTCTATTCACTATGCAGCATGCATGTTTCAAAAGCCCATCAGCATCTAGACCTCTGCTTTCTCACTGTTCAATCATCCACCTCTGCGGGAGGTGCTGTAAACAAAATGGAACTGTGCTTTGTACTTTATAATCATTTCCATCACAAAGAGTTTGTATTCAGCCAGGATTTGGCACACCAGGAGGCAGATCAACACTTTAAGGTTGAGGAGAATCCATAGGATGTTCTCCAGCCGTTTGGCATGCTTCACCATACACGCAAGATCAAGGAAGCTCATACATCTGACGGAAGCGCACATCAGAGCAACTCTCTCAGCAAACCTTTGCACTGATGGTGGCAGTGGGGGAGAAGTGCTGCATTTCCATCTGCTTAAAGCTCTGCTGGTTTTACGCTGTTGTGTCTACAGCTTATTTTTATGCAAAAATGGTCTTTTATGGTTTTATTACACAGCCTTTATCAAGCACTCCCACATTTTTGGGAGGTGTACTCTAGCCAGTAGGATGCCCCCTGTAAGTTTTTTACTACCACTGGGCCATCTATTGACATTTCAAAAAAGTTCCAACTGCATTGCAACAAAGGAGAAACTGTGGCACTGCCTCAAAAACGTGCACAGTTTTCTTTTTCCACAGCATCCCTGAATGTATTCCTGCATACTTCTCAGCTGTTAAATTTTTCAACCATCTGCTGACACACAATTTTGAAGGAAATTTGAAAGGATGTTGTGATGTGTAAAAACATCTCATTGTGCATCAGTGAAAGTTGCCAAGTGGCTCTTAGGTGTCCCAGTGTCTCTGGTTGGTTCCCTCTCATCCATCTGCAGTGACTTAGAGTAGATCTGTAGTCCTCATGCAATCTCAATGTGCAGCAATATACATTTGGATTATTGGTTAATCATAAACAAGTACTGTGAAAGTTTCACTTTAATTTTTCATGGACAATTAGGTACCACCACATTTTAATGTAACAGTAATATCATAATGAACCAATAAAGCATTTTGCCTTAAAGTTGAAATCCTAAGGATTTTAGTCCAGACTGATTTGGCAACATCTGCGGTCGTTATATCTGCAGATATGGCTTAATGACTTTAGCAAATACATGTTGAGCAGCTACTTTGTGAGAAATCCAGCCGAGGAGCAACTGGTAATGTGATTTCATGCTGCATGTGGCACTAACAAAGTTTTCCACACAGTAATGTTGTTTACGTGTCTGAGAAGTTAGAGGTGTGCAGCCTGTTGCCTGCAGCTCACTGTGGCTGAGCCATCTTCTCCCCTTGCTCTTATTTTTGTAGATGCAGCAGGTAGCTGGAGCAGGAAGTTGGTATTAGCAATGACTTGCTGTAATACAACTGTGACATGATGTAAAGACAGTGAACATAATTCGCGAGGCTGATATCAATAATATGACATTACAAATAGGGCTGCTGAAGCAAATCGTAATTCGTTTACTGGGGAATGGCGGACTCCAACACTAGCAGTGAAACTACCATAGAGAAGTAATTACTGAATGTAAATTAATGGAATGATTATTGCAGAAACACAGTAGAGGGTTGAGTCCATGAAAAACTCAAGGATTATGACTTTAGTATATTCAGAAATACATGTTTGGAAATGTGGTCTGTGCAGGGTACTGATGGGTTTCTGCATAGGCTCTTTGAAATTTATGACACTGCGACCTAATGCAGTTCCCTTCAGTGTTTTGAATGTGGTGTGTTGGAGCTCCACACTCAAGCAAATTCAGATAAATGGCTGAGTACGTTTGGGCAGTGTGTGTCCTCCAGCTTTCAGTCATAGTCTCTTTCCTATAGTGATGAAAACTGCCATGCACTGTGGACTACAGCTGCCAAGACTGGTCAGCTCTGACACGTCTAGGCCTTCAGGACCTCTCTACTTTTAACATTTTAATCTTTGAAATGATTGGTTCACATTGGAGCATTTGAAGGAGGACATTTCAGAAATGTAAATAAATTAGATCAAATCACAGCCACACTTTTACAAATCTAGAATCCAGGAATCCAGGTAAAGCTCAACAATCTTTCCCTCTTTAAAACTCACTACTGTAAAACCATCTTTTCAGACAGTGTCACTTTACTTAAACCTTTTTCAAAAGATATGACATCGCTCTTTGACAGCCTCGTATAGTTGAGTGGCCATGCTCCGACGTGAGATGACAGACCACTACATGAAAGGGAAGCTGTTTTTGTTGCACAACATGAATATAACTTTGCAAGTTCGTTGTCTGGAAACATTTACTCAGAAATCTTAGACAAGTCTGAGCATGACTTGAATAAGAAGTCCGAAAAAAAAAAAACCATGCTGAAGCTCTGATTCGTCTGAGAATACAATCCAGCAGAGGCACTATGATGAAAAGTTTAGACCTCTCCCCTTTGTGTTTCAAATGTATTTTGGTAATTTTCTTGCCTTTGTACACTGGCAGCCTTAAATGTTGAGCTTCCCTGATCTAAACTTGCCTCCTTTGCATTGTTTACCTCAGACTTTCGATTTTTACAGCAGCTAAACTTTTCTTTGTGTGAAGGTCATTTGAATTTGTCTGACACTGAGATGAATTTGGCCTTTTGCATAACCATCGAGTGCTGAAAGATCTCTCATCAGTAGCAGCATAAAAGGATTTAGCTTTTTTGTATCTAGAAACCTTATGCACACTTCAAATCTTGTTCCATTATTTGAAAGTAGAATATTGTTACTGCACACACACAAAGCAATGGTGCTTAAAGGAGCAGTGTGTAAGGTGTAGAAGGATTTATTAGCAGAAACTGGATATAGCATGCACAGTTTTGTTTTCAATAATGTGTAATCACCAAAAAATAAGAATTGTTGCACTTTCTTTAGCTTTGAATGACTCTTTTATATCTAAATAGGAGCAGGTCCCCCATCATGGAAGCCGCCATGTTGGGCCACCGTGCGTGAATGTGAATGCATTTTCACACCGAAATAGCAGCTTGAATTTGGAGATGCTTGGAGGACAAAGAAGAAGTAACATTAGAAACAAGAGGAAGTTTAAGAGCTACAATTATTATTTATTATATTTTTGCCACAACAGTCCTTCCAAATCTTTGACTCACTATTCATGTCACTTTCATCCCAGGGAAAAATATAAGTGAGCATTTTAAACAGCAGGCAGCTGTTAGTCACTAAATAAGACTGATCTGTGTGCTATGTTTAGCTCTGGAAGTGGATTACCTGAATCTGTAAAGGAATGAGAGGTGGATATAGTCAAGGTACGTTTTATACATTAGCTGTGATGGAAAACATGTTTAACTGCTTTTTGAAACGGATCTGTTTGTTTTGGATGCAGATTGCTTCAGGCTATACGTGATGGCAAATGTTTGGGATGAGGGGTCTTGCTCAGTTTTTTGTCATGTCTTTGTAGTTTCTTCTGCTGGGAGATGGGCTGTGACTCAGGTGGTTGAGGTCACGACTGTAGTGGGCATCCTCTCACGGTCACTGCAACCAGTCTAGCATGGTCACAGGCTGATACCTTGTAGAACTGAGAAGAGGAAAGTTTTGTCAGAGGTGAAATCTGACAGGGGGAGAAGTTGAAGAAGAAAAGTGTTTGGCTGCAGGGCCTGTATCTGATTTATATGTTACAGTGGTCAGGAGTAACAGAGTGGATTTCCACTGGCACAACTAATAGGATTCTGGTATATTTCTGAAATCACAGTGGATATGTAGCTGTGCAACATATTGAGGATGGCAGCTGTTTTCATCGGGAACACTGATGAGGTGAATCTGGGCAAAAGCCATTATCTCCCATGGAGTTCCTTTATTAAATGTCAGTCACAAAGTTAAACAGAACACGTAAACCTGGCGGTAAACAGAAGCAGATGAGTTACCGTAGAATCCTGCAATAATTAAAATGTAACTGCAGCTCAAAATCAGGAAGCTGTCCCTGGTGTTTTGTACTTTCAGTGTGGTTGTCCCTCAGTGGAAAAAAACTGTAATTGCACAGGCAGAATCATTTAGAAATTTCTGACACTAAAATGAACTTTGATTGTACCTAACTCATCTCTCATTCTAATTGCTTTGTTTTGAGCCTGGAAAAGGATTGTTGCTGCAGACCTTGTCAGCCTGTTGTAATAAGTGTTAATGTGGGAATATTTGTCTCTTTTCAAGTCAGAAAACACACCGGTGTGCATGCATATTCTGCATCCATGCAGACTTCACACCTTTCCTCGTGTCTCTCCAGGCTACTCACAAATGGGCATGGCCCAGAGCTGTGACGGGCTGCCACAGCGGTCTTATCATTTCCAGTTTGAACGAGTTTATATTGCCGCTACCTTACAGTTTGCCAGTGTTGACATACTGGTGTCTTGAGTGTGTCTGATTGCGGTGCGATTGCGTGTATCAGACGACAATGGGGGGAGGTAAAAAAGCACAATGATTTTCTGAAGGGAAGGCATTTATTTCAGATAAGTTTGAAATTTGCATACAGTGATAGCGATGGAATCTCTGGTGAAATTCTGCAATAATTGTCTCCTTTTTATATGCGACATAATTGGAGAAAGAGAGCTTGTGCACTTACGTGTACATGAATATATTGGAATGCGCTTGTCTGTGCATCTTTATATTAGTGAACTGGACTCATTTGTATACTGTAAATGCCTTCCTTCTGCAGCCCTATGAAAGGAGAGATGTATTATTACAATAAAGGGGGATTAGATAAAGTCTGAGTGTGCGTGTGTGTGTGCGCGTGCTGTTGTCTAAGCCATACTGTGAACCTCCAGGCGATGGAAACTAAAAGATGATTAAAAAAAAGCACCTTGCACAAAAGCATCAAATAGCCAATATTACTGCACTGGATAAATGCTGTTTTTGATTAGGGCAAGGACACTGACATGTGAAATAAAATGTGAGTTCATTATAGTTTATAAAAAAAAAAACATTGATTGAAAAACTCGGATGCTGTTGTTTATAAACCAAGAGATATTATTGTGAGATTGTCTTTGTTGATCCTTGTGAATGCGATCAAACTCTGACAGCTGAGTCTGAGTCTGGTCTTGGTTGTTATGCCTCTTCCTGCTAGTGTCTCTATAGGATTACAGCCATGATGTCACATTGCACAGACAACGTTTTCACTTTACACACCCAAAGACGTGACACAATCATTTTTGCATGCACCTCAACAGCTGTGTAGGGTTCAAACTGTCAGGTCAAATCAGGTAAGTAGTCAGTCATGGAAAAGTATGGCTTTTAAATGCTTTCCTCTGAGCAGCAAAGTCTCTAAACTTGGCATCTCAGAAAGTCATGGCAACCTATAAAAAGTTTCTCTAAATGCTGTTTGACCCAGGTCTGTGTGCATGCCTGAGTATTTCATTTCAGCCCACTCCCGTCTGCAGTCAGTCTGCTTCTTTCACCCTCTTTCTGAATTTCCTCCATTTTTTTTCTCAACATGTCTGTCACGTCTCAGACATTTCTTCATCTGCTATGTACAAAGCCTCTAACATTAGGTGGAGGGGCTGAAGTAGAACAGTATGAAATGTGAAACAGAGTTACATAAGGAGAATTAAGTCAGCTTCAGAAAGCTGAGCTGAGTTAACTGTCTGTGTACAGGAAAACATGCCTCTTTCTCACGCAGATAATACACATACAGTACTGTAGATGCACCCCAGTGCACCCTAGACTTACACCACCTATGATAGCAGCTATTCAAGTCATGTCACATCTTCCACTGGTATGGGAACCTCTTGTATTTCAACTCTTTGTAAATAAACCTCAGTAGCTTTTTTTTTTCCTTGAATTCATTTGACTCTCTCATGCTGCTGACAAATTTCTCTAAGAACTTTGATAAGATTGGTTGTGCTTGGCTGGACATGACATGGGAGTAGAGCCTCTCATCAAAGTAACCAAAGATGGTGTTTAAATTTACAGTAGTTTACTTTTACAACTTTTTTTTTACTTATTTTGTTTGCAGGACCTGCTGCCTCTTCTTATTTTTATGAGCATTTTCATATTGCAGTGCTTCTGCGTACACCAAAGTTAAGAATATGAATACTTTTCCGCAGTTTCATTTTATTATTTATTTCACATCAGCAAGGAATCAGCAGACAGTAAAAAAGGAGGGTGTCTGAGATGAGGAGGTAGAGAAAAATAAAATGTTGAGTAAAAGCACAAGGGAAAGATAAACTGTTGCTGAGCTACAGTATGTGTGAGAAGCCATCTGTCTGTTAAAATTATGTAAATAAATACTGAGATGCATACACTACTGTGTGTACACTACTCTAAAAACTTGTTAGATATGACTACACAGATGAAACAGTATGTGTGAGCCTTCTCTGTAGCCATCCAGACCTGGCCACATTCTCTCTAAACAAACCAGAGCTCTGCACTGAAGTCTTTTACATGGTTCTTTCCCGGTTTCCTCTGTGTTAACTAGGTAAACTCTCCACATTCATAGCTTAAATAATGGGACATCTTTGTAGTCCCGTTGCAGCATGGCTGTCAGGGATGCTGTGTGAAAACATCAAAGCCACTGCAGCCCCATTTTTTTTTACACCTCATCAATTCTGCTCCAAATTCCTCCTTTCTCTCTTCTCTCGCTTTGGATTTTAATTTGCCATCTACTTAGCCTCACTGACAAAGATTACCAGCCTTATTTTGAACCTTACTGCACTCACAGTTAAAGTATTATGACAATGCACAATGGTCGATGGCTATATTATAGTAAAAATGTTACTGTCAGTACATTATTCTTATTATTTCTGTAACAACAACAAAAAAATTTCTGACCTTCTAAAATGCATTTTCATGCATTGCTTATTGATTTGGTGGGGATAACAAACCAAACCAAAGTCCAGTTACCTTTTGATTCCAGACATGTAGAAAGTAATAATGGGCATATAATTATGTATTGAGATTCCCATTTCCATTGGAACTACAGTACATTTGTTATAATGACAGCAGAGATTAAATTCTAACTGTGCTTTAGTGGCCTTTCTGCTGCACTTGACCAAGGCTCCTGAAAAAACTGCTATTTCATTTAGCCAAGCATGCAACCTTACGGTGAGTGGGTGTGTGATAGAGCTCCCTGGCTGAATAGAGTTTCTGTTGTTTGAAACAAGTCTAGTCAGTTTGTGATACAGTAGCATGAGATAAGTGCAGCAGGATCATGAACTGTCTCCCAAATCACACATCAGAACTAGTGGTAAACTGAACTGGCATGGAAACTTTTTCTATCTCTGTTTCTGGACTGACGACCTGTTCAGTGTGTCTCTTCTCTTCTGCACAAAACTTTCCTTTTGTGTTACACTCCGGTCAAATTGTTCACTACTGTATGTATGTAAGATATAGCCTTCAGAGTTACATGAAATTTGCTGAGGACATTCATGATCCCCAGAGGATGTATTCTTCCCCCTAATACCACCTTCTGGCCGTTATTTATGATTCTACTAAATGTGTGTATTATGGGGAAAAATAATGACTAAAACTTTGGATCCTTATTTCCACTTTTGTGCAGCAGAGACTACATGAATGGCCCTGCACATATAAGTGAGCCCATTAACTTTGTATTTCTTACATTTCTTTGATGTGCTCCTCTTGCAGTCTTTGCAGATGCCAGCCTTCAATCTAACTTCAATCCCTACTGAACTTCAAGCTTCCTCTTTGTTCCCTCTTGATTCTCCTTCTCACAGCAGCATGGCCCTGACCTACCCAAACCAAGCTCCTAATGAGACAAACACTTCATTTTCACACATGTACACACATCCACATGTAGATATACTCATGCATGCACGCTCATACCCAGTCACTTTTCAGGATGATGTTGCATCTACCTTGTCTCCTGGTCCCTTTTTCTCCACGGACACAAACATAAATGTGCCTGCAGGTTTAAAGTGGGACAATAGATCACACATAGAGGTGACACAGATACAATGGACACTGTGACATAATGGAGAAGGACCCCTGCTCTGCACCTACCCTTGTTCCTCTCTCTACAGGGTTTTCCAGCGGTTTGCTCTTCCCAGCCCAGGAGCAGCAGATGTTAGGGATTTAAGCTGTAATCGTTCTGCTGTAGCTATAGGCGACAGCTGTGCTTAAATATTCTAAAACAGCAGCACCACCTCCTCCTCAGCTGGAAGAGGGAGAGGTTTTGGACTGAGCCTATGTCACGATGCAAAAAATCCACCCTCTGCTCCAGTGCACTTTGACTTCAACATCCATTTTCCATCTCTTTGTTGTTCAGCACCTTCATTCTGACTTTGTGTATTGTCTCTCTGCGTAGTTGTCTGCATGTATTCAGGCTTTCGCTTCAGTGGCTCAAACCCATCTGGAGTTATATCACAGTATTATAATTGGCCTGTCCATAAGCCATAGCACCACTCCATAGATAGACTTAGTGCCTCGCTAGCTTCCTTGTAGATGAAGGAGCACTGATTGGTTGGTGACACAGTCAATGGACACTTTGCTCACTGCGGTCAGTGGATGCAAGAGAAACGGAGACAAAGCATCTACAGTTTGAAAGACTTTTAAAAATGCCTGTTCTATATTAGAAAGCAGCACACTGAACTCCTCTGTCCTGACAATACTTCAGTACATTCAGTATTTACTATAATGGAGCTCTTACACTGTGTACTTAGCAATTAGCCCTACGGTAGACTAAGCTTCTCTTTATGCATCATTGGCTGTACAAGAAACCAAAAGTGCTACTATTTCAGTGTGTTTACTGTAATAAACATATGCAGGTCATCAAAAATAACAGCATCAAGTGACAGCATCTGTTATTGCTCAACTAAGTGTGAACTATTTTTCATGTCACTCCCCTGGTGGTCAAATTCCCCTCATACACTAGACAGGACAGAATCTTTTAACCAACTTTTGTTTTCATGTCAGATAAAATTTGACAGCTCTGGTTGTTTTTTTTGTTTCTGTATTGAGTTGTGAATCCTGTATTTGCAGTCTTTTTCTAAATAAAATGCCTTTGTTGTCAAATTGGTCAAGATTTGTTCTTAATTTTTCATGTATTTTTCTCTGTTGTATGTTTTTTTTCTTTTGTTAAGTCACAGTGTGTTGAGATTTCTGTATGTGTGTGTGTATGTGTGCTGTATATGTTTGGCCTGTATCTGTGTGTCCTTCTGTGAGCACACACCGATCTTTGTGGACATGGATATCAGTGGCTCGTTTAGAAATCAGCTGATGCTCACAGTCAGATAAGAAGCTTATCATTTAGTGAGACCATCTTATAATTAAAAGAATGTGTCATCTCTAGAGAACATCTCTTTAATGCATTTCTTTAATGCAGTGCTTACTCTGGAGTTTGTGTATAAAATGTAACAATGCCGACTGTACGTCACAATGAGTATGTGATCTGATAATCCCTCAGTCATGAGTTTATCTAATAGTAATAGGGATATGTTTGCAGTGGATGCTGGCATTAAAATGACATAGCTGCTAGCCAAGAACAGAGAAACAATCTTCGACACAGTCTTTGTTTCCAAAGAGCAATTGATTAATTGATTGTTTTTTTTTTCTGCTCCCATAGTGAAAGAGTCAATTAAAAATGCAGGTCTGAGTGGAAGGAAATGGCTCATACAGAGTGGGATTGAAAAACAATAAAATAAAATATAAGATGATAAAATATGAGTTTGAAAGAAAGTTGGTACAAATGGGCCAAACCCCCAGACACTGTCTCACACACACACACACACACACACACACACACACACACCTTGGGAACTGAACCTGCTCATCTTTGGTCAGCCCATAAAATTCCCCTCAGAATCACAGGTCTGAACCGTAAAATTCCCAGTGATAAAGAGAATATATGACAACACCATCACCTCCCTGTCTCCGTCTCTATCCTCTCTCTCTCTTTGAGATTGCAGTGGATGGTCCATCCTCTTTGATGTAAGTGGAGCAAGGGCTTAACTCTGCTCTGGCCCGGCTGACTGAGTCTGATTCCAGAAGGCATTACCATGCAAACCCTTTAAGGAAAGCCTGTGCTCCATCTACTCTGGACCACAGGGGGCTTCGCGGTTAACATGAAGGGATTGTAGTTGGGAGGAGTAGTGGCTGTGGTGGTGGTGTAAATCATGAAGCAAGAGAAAGTTCATGTTTACAGTTTTAGTGTCTTTACTACACCTTTAATTCAATTTGTCTGTCCTGAAGTGTCCTCATTGTTTTTAAAACTCTAAACAAGCACCCAAACAAGTGGCGGCAGTTGGAGCGGATTGTACGAGTGGATTACATGTTATTACCCTCTTTGCTGCTGACAGCTCAGGATGATTAAGGAGGAATTAAGTCCCCCATCTCTGACTCCACCATTTTACCAACACAATACTGTATTCATCCACACTATATTTCTCTTCTCACCATGGAAACGTATGTATTTTTTAGCTCTCTGGTGATGTACAGATGAGACATAATTGGTTATTTACTTGGGTTTATCCAAACACAAATATGGCGTATTTAGAAGCAGACTCAGCTCCCACATGTTGTACCACCGGCAGCACATACACATGCATGAAAAGCCTCTTCCACGAATGTGTCTGGGGAAATGCTTGTGAAATGACATTTGGAGAAGATGTAGCTGTCTTGATCTGTTACCGAATGGAGCGTGCAAGGTCCCTGAGACTGGCTGAGGAGACAGATGGGAAGAGACGGGGCAGGTAGGAGCAGGCACAAGAAGATGCAGCCCAAAACACATCATGAGGGAGAGTCCAGAACCCTGGCTGGCGCTCTGTGTTAGTGTCATGTTTACCTTTAAGACTGGATATAAAAATAGAATATTCAGTATGATTATATTTTTCTTAATTTATTGTATTTTCATTGTTTGTTTTGTTCTTCACATAAACTGACTTTTTCACTCCTGAGTTTCATGATAGTGAATAAAAACTGATTCTGTTTTAAGATAAAAAAAAGAGCTTTGCATTTATTTTGATGCTCATTATTTTGCCAGAGAAATCAATATTGTTTTCTTGCTGCACATTTCAGCGTATATAAATTAAACTAGACCTGCAGAACAACAGCACTTCCTGGAAGCTGTCCATATCAATTACTGTTGCAAGTTCTGCGTCAGTGAATGTAAGCGTCGCAGATTTTGTTCAATACCAACCTGGAGCTTTGCATGTGCTCAGATCAATGGCCACTAACTGATTAGTTTAGGCTAAAGATTCACTTTAACTTAACAAGACATATTTATCTTTGCAATATATTTAACTTCTTATGGCAACAGCCAAATTTAATATTCATGTATCAGCGTAAACTCACTTAGCATGAAGAAAAAACACAACCTGTCTTTGCAATATAGACAAATGTAGTCATTGTGGTTGCCCTAAATCTTGAGCAGTGCAGCACCAATCTGCCCCGGAGATGGATGATTTGCTCTGAGAGTCGTCACCTGACATGGCGGATAGTGTTGTTGTAGACAAGGTTGGGGGGGTGGGTTATGATGGGTATATAGGTCAGGAAGTAGCGGAGAGAGAAAAACAGATGTGCAATAATGATGTTTGTTATATATGAAAGGTCAACTGGTTTGTCCTCAGTTTAATATTTCCTGTAGCATTTGCTCTAGTTTGTTAGTGATGTGAACTGCAGTCAGGTGCTGAAAGACTGTCAAAGCTTCTGTCTGCTAAATATAGTGTACCACATTCTGTGTGGCTGCATACGGCTCTTGCTATTACTAGAATGATTGTGGCAGTATTGATCTTCCTACCTTAGAAATCAACCTAAAACATATTTGACATCATCTTCTCCTCCTTCCCGCTCGATCTCTTTCGCACTCTGCCCTCCATCTTTTTCGTCATTCTACAGTGAAGCCTGTTTTCCTTCACCTTAGCTCCCTACCTCCTTTTACACATCACTCTCTCACCTTTCTTCTCCTCCTGTTTTTGCTCTCACTGTGATCACTTCCCTTCCAACACTCACCTTACACCCCACCCTCGTCTGTCTAGACTTCAGATCCCTTCTTGCTCAGCTTTTTCTTACATCACACATCTCTTGTGTTTTTCTCATACAGCCAGTCCTCCTTTGCCTCTCACTTCCGTCACCTTTTCCTACCTACTTATCTGTAACCCCCTTCCCCTTTTCCTCCACATTATCCTGCCTTCTTTATTGTTCCTCTCTGCTTTTTGCAGGTTTTCTTCAACTCTCTTCTTCCTCTGACACCAGCAGCATCCTCACTCTTACCACTTGCTTGTTCCTTTTTTTTCTTTTTTTCCCCACCACACATCATATTATTTCTCCCACCTTCCCTCCCAGGGTGATTAAGTGTTGGCTGGGCTGACACAGCTGGTGTAGTTGGGCAGCCAGCCCATCTTCATGACAGCTGTACTGTAGCTTCCAGATCCTTACTGGGGCAGTAGCACTGTAGTAATCATATCAACAATACAGGTCATACAGACTTTTAGGGAATCACTGTATTATTAAGTAGGCATCTGTTGTGTTGTGATTATCTGTTAGGTCATTATATCACTAAACAACAGGTGCAATAGGTCTGAAAGTTTTGTCCTGTGAAGCTCATGAGCATGGATGTTTCTGTTCCTGCCCACCCCTGTCATCCTCCATCTCATTTTCCTTTCTTTCCTGTTTTACACATCCTCACAGTGTTAGAGCCAGGACTTAGATTAGACCGGAGCCGACCAGAGCTGAGCTCTCTCTCCTTCAGCACCATAGAATTGGCAGCTCTCACCCTTCTGATTTGAAACATCTGCTTTCAGACACTGTCTCCTGCTGACAAAACAAATGGAAACTGTAACTCCTGATTTTCGACTTTAATCACTGCAGCCATCAAACAGCAGCGTTTTACCACTAATTATTTAAATGTTCTGCTGTGACCTTGTGATGTTTTTGTAGCCTTTTGAACCTAAATGCTTTTCTGCCCAGCAAAGAGGCGAAACAGAATGGCTGAGTTCACAATGAGTCCAGGGCCATCAAAGTCCAAATATAGTTTCCTCTGGAGAATCGCGGTGCTTTTCTTCTGGCTTGTTGAGTGGTTTACTACCGAGGGCTACCTGAAGCTTTACAATATCTACAGCTTTACTGCAAGCATGGAACTGAACTAATCACTGAAGTAAATAAAATATAAGCAAACAGATAGTGCTACTAGCAGTAGCACAGGAGTAGCAGTGATAATAAAAACACAGCTCAGCTTGTAAGTTACTGTAGCTAGTGTAGTGTAAAGATGTATGGCTATTTGTATGCATGGACATGAATTTCATTGTTTTGTGAATTATAAATTCAATATGCCTGTAAAAATCATCTGCTCCCCGCCATGAATCTGGGTGTCGACTCGTATTATCTTTGGTCTTTATCAATTAATAAACAAAATAATATGAAATAATAACATAATAGTGAAATGAATTTTTTAAAACGTTCTCACGTCTCCCTAGTTCTGCCCCTCACGATGCTAATTTAACACCTGGTTACAGCATTTACGTACTCTTCACATCACTACACACAGTTTCTATATGCAAACTTTCCATTAACTCACACACACATAACCACACCTTTGTTTTCTGTTGTGTGAGAGAACTGAAATTAACTTATGGGCCAATGGCGCCATCTGTTAAAGTGCACATCTGGAAAAAAAAAATGGCCCCAAAAGTCAGTGTTCTCCAGCCCACCCAGGTTCACAGGGAGGACACACACACACACAAACACACACACACCAGGTGGAGAGCTGGGCTGGCTCAAGAGTGAGCAGAAACATCTGAGGTAAGCATCTTTCTCAAAGCAATAATTGAGTTGTGCCAAGATGATGGTGCTGCAACTCAGTTATGAGCTTGGTGAGCTGTGCTAAACTTACTATTAGTCATAGGCTGTTGTCTCTGCTTGGCAGGAGTTGATTCTTTTCTCTGCGCACTTGTGCATCATCAGTTTTAGGTTCTGTTGACAGAATATTAATGCTGTATTGTTTAAAGTTCAGAGGGTGCACTTTGGATGTCTTCACCCTTCCTCCTTCTCACTGCAGTAATACTCAGTAATACTATGTTCAGCGATAAGCGAAGCACACATGGGTCTAATAATCATCCTCTAACAGATCCTAACCCACAACATTAACTGTGCTGACACCCTACGACACAGAAGCCGCTAGGGACAAGCCCCCCATAAACACTGCTTACACCGGACAGCAGCGCTCCAATAAACCAGCTCTATCAACAATGGCTCCACCATTTTGACACTTTTATTTAAAGCTTACTATATTTAATGTTGTCCCTCTCAGCACATACTGCACTGTAGCTCTGGATGAACATTTTAGTCCATTTTTATGATATCAACCTGTAATAATCCACCCATAATTCAAAAGCTAATGTGCTGTCCAGTTGTTAACATGTCATAAATGCGATGGTTCGATCGTACAGTCCACCACTTGAAGCATTTCCAACATAAAATCAAATTCTCCTACATAAAAGGAAATGTCTGGATTATTACAGGCCCTACCTTGGGCCTTTCATGTACAAAGCATTTTTAATAATTTGCTGAATATGGAGCAAAGAGTCGGGGCTGATGGAATGTTTTGAATGCATACCCTTGATAAGTCAAAGACAGATTAGTTCCTAACATATTTCTCCAGTTGTAATCATGCCATACACAATAAGCAGTATACTATGTAGTACTTAATTTATCATATTTTATATTCTGGCTACAAAAATAGCCAGGCTTGAAATAAATACAGCAAGAGCAAAAAAATAAAAACATGTAAAAGCCCATATGACTCATTCATTCTAGGAAAGAGGATCAGTGATGTCTACAAATGTAAACGATGGTGGGTTTGTGCTATGATGATGTTGATTTACTTGAATATTGGCATGAGTAGACATTCATCACTTTCTCAGCTCTGTCAAAGTTTGTCTTTGATTACTTTTTTGTTGTCTTCCAGAAAACCTCCACACCGAATCCAATAAAAGGGCATCATGGGATTTATCTGTACCCAGCTGAGCATCTGATTGTTATGTAAGTGTGACACACACATGCATGCACACAGTGCTCATATGCACACGCAAGTGCATCTGTGTTTTAATGAGACTCAGACTGAAGACACAAACAAGCTGTGGCAGCAGACATTTTCTCACACATCCCTCATCTCCTGTTCTCTCACATCACTCCATCTTCGCTTCCTCTTAACGCTCTGAAGCACGTGTCAAACACGGACTCCGACAAAATAGAAGCTTCTTTTAATTTCAGCCATTTCATGCGTCAGTGTCTTTGTGCGGTGAGCTGGCGCACCTATGCGTGGGCTTTGGGATGTGAAGTCATTTTTGGCTTTTCCCCATTTGTTCCAGGGCTAATTTGGGAATTTAGTCAGGACTTGGATTTAGCATCAGTAAGAATGGATCAAGATGAGCTTCATTAAACCCGCTGGTGGGTCTTGGCAAGTGTGTGTTTGTGTGTGTAGCCTTTTTTCCTATGCTTGTAAGAACCAAAAACTGGGAGCACATAGATTTGCAAGCACCGGCGTCATTTGTGAGGACCAAAGGCCAGTCTTCATATTATAAGTTGGTCAAATTTTACGAAAACGATGCAGTGTTGGCTTTGGTTCAGGCTTGGGTAAGTCTCCAGGAAATAAATGTAAGTCTATGTAGGGACCCAGTAAGTGACGAAAACAACAATGTATGCCAGCGTATGTGGCCTTGCTTTTATACTTGTGGATACCCACAAATGGGAGCCCACTAACACCGCTGGGACTCGCCTTCCTCTTGGGGACCAGATGCTGGTCCCCACAAAGTAAATCACTGAATTTTAGGGAGACATCTTAAGGTGGGCACACACTTTATCACTGCTGTGGCGATTATGAATGGCATTTGGGTGTGAAAACTGATCAAACCCAGCTGGACAGAGTCAGGCTCAGTTTGGGTCAGTCGTTGTTTATGGCTGGCAGTGTGTGCCATGTAACATTTCTAGTCTCAAGTCTTAAGAACCAGTTATTCCCATAAAGATTTTTGAAACATGTGCAACTGATCATGTCACGTACATGTCACCCGAGGGAGCCATACCTGTAAATAAATAAAAGATAACTGTAAAATTTCAAGAATGGTGATTTAAAAGGGTTAGTGCAGGGTTAGGGTTTACACACTTGCACTGTGGGGACTCAGCTGTGACTTTAGTGACTTTAGTGACTTGTGATGATCATTTGTAACCCTAAAACAAACACTTTTGACAGGCTAGAACAAGCAAATATTTGGCATTTCTCCAGTAAATGATTTAAACAATTATCCAATTTGTTGTTGACTAATTTTCTGTTGATTGACTAATCAGTTAATGGACTATGGATTAATTTAGCACTAGACAGGTGCAGAACAAGAAGAAAGACCTTTAGCTTATTGCTCAAAATTTGCATTTTAAGTACAAAGTAGGCAAATTGACTTCATTTGAAAGCTACTGAAACCTTTGTCCATACCTTAAAAATCTTCAAGAATGACAATGTGTTTGAGAGAGAGGAACAATAAGGGAAGTTCACTCCTTGAGTGTTTTTTATTTTGTGCACTTTTATTGACAGAGCATTAACTATAAGGGTAAGCACCAGTCACAGGCAGATGGGCTCCTTAATGCAGTGCTGTTGTTATATAAGGCCTGCTACCGCTGCTGCTTCTGTCTGTCTGTACTGCAGTACAGAGGGAGAGGGAAAAATGTAAAATCAAGCAGTATGTGTGTCTGCATGTGTCTGAGAGATTATGGATATGCACACACAGTGTTTTGGGATGTGTGTGTGTGTGTGTGTGTGTGTGTGTGTGTGTGTGTGTGTGTGTGTGTGTGTGTACAGGAAAACTATAGGAGAGATGAGGACTGATGTGGTAAATCAGGAGGAATTGACTTGTTGTCCTGGGTTTGATGAACTCTTCTCCCTCTTTAACCCATCGCCTTCATTTCCCCCCATGCTGGGTAACAGCCAGTATAGACTCTAAATACTTTACTGCACAGAGGTGGCAGAAAAAAGGAGAGGAAGATAGAAAAACGGCTGGCATCAGAGGGAAGGCAACAAATGCTAAAGAAAGTTTGCAAGGGAGTGTTTGTACATGGATATTAATACATGGACATCACTCATGGTTTCCTGTTGTGCTTGGAGAATACCTACCCTGATGTAGGAACTAAAACGTCCCTCAAAATGGTGTTCTAAGAACTATTGTTGTTCTCAGTTCCTGCAGTGCAGACACACGAAAAGAAGCTATGAAAATGTCCGAAAGCACCTAAAGATTGCAGCCAACATTTGGAAATGATCATTAGCCTCCCATGTCAAAGACATCCACGTCGACCTTCTCCCTACAAGGTGTTTCACTGCTATAACAACATAAACTTTAATCCTGATACAAGAAAGAGTTTGTGACTTGGTTCATATCCAAATGTACGCAGTAGTGCAAATATTAACAAAATCACTACAACAGTACAAGTTTTCATCCTGTGTGGATGATAGAAAGGTTGCTACAGTATGAGCCAAAATAAGTAAGCATGTTAATAAATACCTTATCGTATTTATTTAGCACTCATTTTTCTGTTTCTGTAGGTTCTGTTTCCATGGTAATATCTAGCATCAACCATTTATTTGTTTGCAGAGCTGTTTGTAATCAGGAGAAAAAGAGTGACATCAAGAGCCTACCTAGAATCAAATCTGGAATAGGAGCTGCTGGTTGCAATACAAGTGATAATACCTGGAGTGGGAAAAGGCAAGATTTTAAAAAAGGAGGGAGGGTGACTGAAGAAGGGGAAGAGAACGAGTGAAAGGCTGGACTGAGCGGTGTGGTCTGCTGTGAGGAAAGCACAAGCCCTTACTGCTGAGAGCTACAGACCCCAAACGCCTTATCAGAAACCAAAACAGCTATCAATTATTCAACAGGTACAGAGTGAATCAACTGCAGAGGAGATGACATGAGGGGAGAGTGGGGACAGAGGAGACACATCCTGAATAGGAGTTAGACACAAAGGACTCGTCAGTATATTTCTGAAAGGTGTGTTCATGATAATGCAGCCACTACTTTCTCACTAATGCCTCAGGAGCAATTAACAAATATGCGACTTTAGACCTGTCGTCAGCTAGTTGACAGTTGTGCACCAGTTCATATTAATGGCTTTAATTTAAAGGAATAGTCCAACATTTTTGGAAAATATGCTTTATCACCTTCTGAGAATAATGTGAAAATATCATTATGAATCTAATATCGGTGTTTAAAGTGCACAGCCAGCCTTGTTCTGGGCAAAGTGGAAAAAATTTGCTTTACGCCTCTAAAGCTCACTAACTGGCATTTTGCATCTAGTTTCTTTAACAAATTAATGACAAGAACTGTAGAAACTGCAGTGTGTGGCTTTAGGGGAAGTTACATATTGTGTCTATTTCTTGGCAATACAAGCTGGGTTCATTGACTGCCTGATTCCTGTCACTGTGAGGCTGGCAGCATTGGTATCATTGTGCCTGTACAGAGACTAAAAACCACCAGTCTGGCAGTCTGCGTTATAGCTGGATGAATAAACTGTTGTTTGTTAAGAATACATTGCCCCCCTTAAAGTCACAAATTGACATTTTTACATTTCTGTAGACATATGGGTTAAACAAACAAGATACATCCTGTTATTTAATCTTTATGAGTGTTTGTAGGTGGATTTTGGAACTTTGGGCCCAGGCTAGATGCTTTCCCATGCCTCCTGCTTTACTGCTAAGCTTCTCTAGCTAGACTGATAACTTGTCTTCCCACTCTTGGAACGAAAGTAAATACTACTATTTTGAAAAATGTCTATTCTTTGTGTTTTAAATTTGTGGCATGTTAGATAAGCCATGCCAGCAGTAACATGAACAAGTAGTGGCTGATTCACTTCAGTCAGCAAACAAGGCTGCTGCTGCAAGTGACTAGTACGTCCAACTGTCTCCCTCTGGAGACAGGAAGATATCAAATCATCCTAGAACACACACATACACACACAATCAGCTACCGTCAGCTCAGTTTTCACCTGCCACCGGCTCACTCGCTACCTCTTTGTCTCTCATCCTTATTTTGTTCCTGGGTCCATCTGTCTGTCTCTGTTTCTGTGTTCTTGTACAGTGTTCCTCTCGTGCTACAGCTCTCACATTTACACTGTGATATCTGATGCACACACACACAATCACAAATCTCTTATGAATACTGTTCTTGCTGTGTGATATGCATTTATATTCTTTTCACCCCAAACCTTTCTCACACTTCTCACACTTTCCACTTTCCCTCATTGTCTCCCTCACACACACAAACACATACACAGTGTGGAACTAGCCCAACAGTAGCTGTAAGAAAAAAAAAAGAAATCGGACTGCTTGTATGTATGCAAGAATAAATGTGTGATATAACTTTGTTTCTTATGCATTTTGGAATTAAACAGCAGGGCCATGTCATGTTCATGCAGCATAATTTGTAGCACTTGTTAATTTAGCATAAAAACAATATCTGCTCATTAAGTGTTTCATTTTTTTGCATTGTGTTTGTGAGAGTTCACAGCTTGAGAAGCTCAGAGCTGTAAAACACCAGTCCCTGTAATTATTCTAATGCATTTTTACATCGATTGTAAATTCACAGAAAATTGTTGTGCAAATGAATGATAAAACAAAATTCTGCAGGCAGAGCACACTGAGCTCAGAAGTGGCAGAAGAAGGAGTCTGTGAGTGACCTTGAGATCAAGCAGGTGGAGCAGTTACAGAGGTCATTGATATGCACGGCCATCGCGAGGACGCTTTCTCTCTGTGTGGTGATGCGTTTCATCCTCTTTTCTGCTATGACTTTCATTAGACATATAATTGATATTAATTCCGTCCAAGTCGTCCAGTCTCAAGATAAGTTACTGCTCCAGTATGATATATCCACAGAACACCGAAAAAGCATTACATTCTCTATATTGTGCTCCTCTGTAAAAGCTGTCCACTGCCTCAGGATGTTGGTACTGCAAGAGCAAATTTGGATCAATCTCAACACTCATTTACCCCACCATTTGGTGCCTCACGACCCGAGTAAACATTTTGTCACTAATCCATATGCTATTATCATCCACCAAGGCTATCATAGATACTAGTAAATGCACACACACACACACACAGCAACACAAAAGAGTAACAACCACTTCTAATTGTTTGACTGCAGACTTGTCAGTCGTCTGCAGGCAAAAAGTATGTGTCACTGCAAATGTCAGAAAAAGTAAGACAGAAAAAGTAAGGATGAGATGCAGTGAGTATGTGACAGTGTTTTCAAAGGTGAGACTAAAAAATAGATTAAATAAAACCCCTCCTATGAGAAGAAACAGACAGTTTGGAGATCAGATTGTTTCAAAATAATTGGCACTCATTACTTCCTGACTGTCAACATTTCTGCATGAACATATTACAAATCAGGACAAATGTCTCACACCTCTCAAATTCTGTAAAACTGTTGGAAAGGTTCATACTCAGGCCAGACTTTGTGGGCCCAGAGAAGGCCGCTGGCCCTTGGGTGACGCTGAGGCTACAGGCTGATTGGAACAGTCATTTGCAATTTTACCATCATATACTGAAACTGATCAGTGAATTTCACTACAGAGCTAAAGTTGGTTATGGATTATCATGGCTGAAGGTTATAGTGTACAACATTTCACTATACACTAGATATTGCAAATTTTCATGGATTAAAATAGACTGGAGTGACCGAAAGTGAAGCGAGAGGATGAAATCATGTTAAGACTTAACGATAACAAGTCACGACTCAAAAATTAGTAGTTGTACTTATTCACAAGTGTTTACTCAGATTTCATAACATTATTCCCACAAAATAAACTCTTTGCTAATAAAACAAAATCATTCTGGCTTTTATATAAATTAAACGTGCGTCTTAATATAACACACAAACACCATCAAATCCATAGACACTACATACTGTTATGCTGTTGCTAGAGTCTTTATGAACTGTGTAGATCAGAGGTTGAAGGACAGAGAGACATAAGGCAAAGCTGCTGCATGATGTGAGAGGCACAGGTGTGTCAAAAATCGTTCTGAGCAGTCCAATCAGAACAGGAATTAGTGTGGTTTAGTTAAATTAGTGAATGAATGTCCATAAGTGCGCAGAAAAATCACACATTAAGGTTTTCAGAATGTTTTAAGAGATGTAAGTACTAGCTAGCAGAACAAGCCCGTCCCTGTCATGTTCTCTTTCCTCTTCATCATCAGACTCTGACTGCATTGAAATTTCCTGCTGTCTGGAATGTTTGGATACCAAAATTGAAAATCAGTTATCTACCCAGTGATCTGAATAGTTGAATAACTGGGTCCAACCCTACTTATTATAACTTGCTAGAACTTGCCTGAGAATCATCCCGTTTAAGCTTAAAAATAATCCAGTGACTGTTTTCTGTACATGCTTAGACAAATTGTAAACAGGAACTCCTACTAGCTAATTTGACGTATTTTTAGTTAGCAGTTTGCAAAAACCGACACAAATACAGGCTTAAAATGCGGTTGCATACAGTTGTGATGGAGGGGGACAACTGTCTGTGTTGTATGAAACCACCTGCAAACACCTGTTATAGATACATCACACTATATTGATTAAATCTGAGTTAATTGTGAGATGACATTACAAACCATATCAGTTTAATTCAAGCATACATACTTTTGTACAAGTGATTTTTTTTTTGTTTTGTTATTGAACTAGCATGTGGACCAAACAATAGATTATATAATCATAGTTTTAACTGTTTTCTAAATCACTCTTTATTTCTCACTCCATTTCCACCACCAGTAGAAATTTATTTCTTCAGCTCATTTAGCAAACGTTTGCATACACTTATCTCTAGGTCTTGAATCATAGAGATTTCTTAAGTCATAACATTTTGGAGGATAGCAGTTTGGTGAAATTATGGCCTAAAATTATGTAGCCCTGAGTTAAAGTAGAATAATTGGTCTGCAGCTGAGTTTGTTTATTGCAGGGCCATTTCTCAATGATGTAAAGAAAACTGTCTATAGAAGGGTAATATATCAGAGAATGTGCTGGTTACAGCTTGTTAAATGTGAGGATTGATGCTTTTCTTGGTCATATGATAGATTCAATAATAAAAGTCATGATTAGCCACATGCAAACATGACTGAGCATAATCAAGCCTTTTTAAAGCCTTTATTAATAAAATGTCTATTTTCATTACTTATTTTAAGGTTTGCGTTCACATAGTGTCAGTGTGTATGTGAAAAATCTTATAAATAAAGACACAGCTGAAAAGTTGGAAACAGAGGCCAAGTCAAGTAAGGGAAACAAATCCAGCTTCAAACAAGGTGGGAAACAAAGCTGCGGCAGCCGCCCAAAATAGCCAGCCAGCCTGGCAGGCCTCTCTCCTCTCAGGCTGAGGCTGGCAGCAGGAACTGGCCAAGCAGAGAGATAGAGAAAGAACAAGAGACAAACCAGGGGAGAAAGAGAGAGGGAGTTTTCATTACACAAAAACACTTATCCTCCTTCTCCTCACTCTCTCTTTGTTTTCATCCCACTGCAGAGAGGTACTGTGGGTAAAGGTGACAGACACAGATAACTGTATCTCAGACAGACCGCACAATTACTCTGCATTTTATTATCATTACTGACAGCCACATATTTGTAGGAGGAGATGCAAAGCAAAGCATCAGCCATCACGGGTGTGTTGTGTGTGTGTGTGTGTGTGTGTGGGCGGGTGCTATCCATCTGAAATTACAGGAAGATTAAAATTAAAGCTCGTCTCCCTCCAACCAGCCAGCTCTCACTATCTCTCTTTTGCTTTGTGGTATACAGCACAAGCATTCACACAATGACAACACTAATCAGCCCTGTGTCAAGTCCATTAGGCCCCACCCTTAATGAGGAGGGCACCTGGCTTATGTCCTGACTGGGGCCAACAGAGTGAGCTAATAGATAATGATGTGCAGGGATGTGTGCAGGTTGCTTCCCTCCTTCGCACTGGGCTGCATTGAAATGCCTTCCAGTGGCTCTATTGAAGAATGTTTTTTTTATGTTCTGGGGTTTCAGTCAGCTGTGTACTACAGTCTTCACTTCCCAATATCCTGACAGCATGCCTTCCACCGGTGCCTCACTGTTTTATTTTAAGGGAGGGCAACTGACAAATGAGTCACCACTCCACAAATACTTCTTCATAAAACGTCTCTGTTTGTGCTTTCATGCGTTGCATCATATTTTCAGTTATTACTGTGTGGTATTTTAAACATGGAACATCGATTCGTGCAATGGCTTTTTGTTGTTTGTCAGAAGTGATGTTAATAGGACCTCCTCCTTTTGGCACACGTGTACGTTCATGTGCGCATGCATGCATAGAAAAGAAGCTGTGTGCGGGTTTGATGCTCCCCTGTAAACACATGCTACACAGGCAAGGTCGTTGTGGTAAAACCTAATACCTTCTCTCGCCACAAAACAGACGCTTGCCAGTGTGTGAGAGTCAGCAGCGAGGTGTTTGGGTGCGTCCTATTAGTCTCGTGTCTGCCGGTTGTTATCCTCACTAGGCTCACGAACCCGATGGGAAAGCCGCCTTCTCCCTAAGTGCACAAAGAAGTCAAAATATCCAGCTGTTGCCAGACTGGTGCGCCACATTCTGCCACGCCAGTTTAATCACACACTCGCACAAGAACAAAAAGTGGCCAACTTATGTAGCAAAAGGTACTTTTCCCCCGACAGCCTAATTTTTAGGCACTCTTTCTGTTTCTTTACGCACTCGCGCCCGCGGCAACAGCACCAGCCATCCTCGTCCAGACAAGTCCTACAAACTGCAGTGCGGCAGCGGTCCGCTATTAAAAAAAATTAACATGTAGTAGATAAATATTTAATTCCCTTTCCAGCCCCTGGTGCCAGAGCGGATAATGGGCGGCTGGTAAGTTGTTAAGGCAGCACTGAGAGGCTCCTCTGCGTCCTCAATTAGCCATAATCTTATGAATAAAAAAGCACTCCACGAATTTGTACCAACTCACAGAGTTGAACGCACTGCAATAAACCAACAACCAAACATGCGCTCCACATCACCAGCAGCAAAAACAAGTGAATTCTTGTCTCTTACCTCGCCTAAACATATTGGCAGCGGCTGTTTGGACCGTCTAGTGGTGTCTGTGCTGGAGTAGCATCCTTGTGGGGGTCCAATCCTGTGTTGCTCTTGACTGAACTGGTATTTGATTCCCTTTGGCCGCAGGCAGGCTGTAGTCTCCTCGGTGAATGTACTCTTATCAAGTGGAGACTGTTGGGGGAGGAAGAGGAGGTGGAGGAGGAGGAGGTCGGATGATGTCTGACAAAATTAATGAGCAAAATAGAAGGTCCGCCACCGATAAAAGCGAAGTTGTCCGCAGTTTTTATAAAAGCGTTGAGGTGGCGGGGGACACCTCGTCCTATCCCAGCACACTCATATGTGTTTTAGTAATATTTCAGCTCACCGCCATCTGGTGTTTATGAATCAATAACATGCATTCTGACTTTATTTGATGCCCGAATCGGAGAGAAATGCGCGGTCAAGAGCCAGTTAAAAACAGCCGAAAGCCATAAGAAAGTTCCTTTATGTCCTCATCACCTTCCTCCTATCGGCTGATCAAGGTGCAGCTCAGGTAGAGTCGCAATGTGCTGTGTGTGGATCGACAGTGAGTCACTGGCTTCTCTTGTCTCTGTTACCACAAAGGCAGCTGCTATCAATCCCCCTCCCACAGCGAGATGTGACCGATGGAAGACGAACCCGCCCCCCCCTCCCTCTCTCCCTCTC
>NW_018128079.1:578105-579647 GCF_001952655.1 Monopterus albus | reverse complement strand
TTTCAAAAAGGTGATGCTTTAGGCTATTGGAGAACAAGCCAGTGTGTTGATGAAGCAGTTATAAGTTTGGTTAAGAGAAAAGAGCTGCAGCCATAGGGTGGTAGTAGAGTCAGAGATCTTTTTTCAAGCCAGTGAGGTTTTCAGGAGGCTCAAGGAACAAAACATGCAACTTCTATAGTTCTATAGAGAACAGAGAAAATAAACAACTAAGATAAACTGGCATCATTCCCAGAAAACCTTTCCCAAACATAGAAATAACAACCCAACTACTGAATACAATGTGTCAAGAAGCTTCCTAGGCGATGAGCAGTTCCTAGAAGAAGAAAATATCAAATGACCTCTTCAGACATCGATTCTGTCTCAGTGTTCCTTTTCCTTCTGTTCCTGCCAGAAAACACAGCATCAGGGCCACAGTCTCCAAAACACAGTTCAGCGAATTTCACTCAGTTCAACTGTCACTCCCTCAGGTTCTCATATTAAATCCTCCTTGTATCACTTCATGCACCCTCTCACTCTTAACACTTGTCTTTGTCTCTAACGCTCCTTCATCTCCCTCAGTTCAGTTTCATTGCAACACTTCAGGTGTTTTATGGGTGTGAATGTGATTCAGTTACTCCAGTTCCCTTCAGGTTTTTCTCTATCTTGCCTTCACTCATGTAACTTTTTTTATTTTAAGGCTAAGTGTTCTTTCTGGCTTTTGACTCCTTACCTGACTCCAAAGGAGAGCTGCACAAGAATTCCTATATGCCTAGACTGTCTGTTTATGTATAAATGGAAAATAAAAATCTTGACTTGACTTGACTCATTTGTCCTGTCTCTGTCTCACTGTCTCAGTTTTACAGTAAATAACTGCTTTATTGGCCATAATTATATTAAGTACACTATTTACAAAGGATGTTGTACAAGCATGTACAATGATTGTAAGTGGGAAAACACCACAAATGGTGCTAATTAAAAGCAATCAGTGCAAAGAAAGCACTGCCAAAAAAGAAAACTTATCAAACTTTTCCAAAGCAGTTAACCACGACTAACTCTAATTTCAATGATGTTGACACGTTGCATGAGTGAGTTTTCCTGGTTGTGTATTTTTAATCTGTAACAGAACAATATGATAAAGTAATTGCAGTCATATAAGGAGCAAATGGTTTTCCATTTTCTTGTGTCATGTGCTTGTGCTGTGTGTTTAGTTGTATTTGGGGAGGGTTTTTCTCCCATGAGGCATTTTGATTTAGTCATAATAAAAATCTTTCTCTTTTTTGTCAACAATTTGGTGGCTTTTGTATCATATTTGCCACAGTGAAGCAGCAAATGTTCGCCTGTCACCTCATTTCGAGGGCATAACTGACGCATCCTACTTTCTCTCTGCCACCATGTCTTTGTGTCATCCTTTTTTATGCCCCCCCACTGCCTACTCGCTCTCATTTTGTGCTCGTCTCTGTTGTTCAGTGGTTTGATTGTGTTTAAATTGTGACATTAAAGGTTTTAAAATTCAGAATCTATTTGCTCACTCTGTTTTCAGTTTTCCCCTCTCCTTTCACTTTT